>NC_057714.1:122139925-122170274 GCF_004010195.1 Chiloscyllium plagiosum | reverse complement strand
AACCTGCTCACCCAACCTTCTAGCCCCTCCTCCAGATCATTTATCAAAATGACAAACAGCAATGGTCCCAAAACAGATCCTTGCGGAACACCGCTAGTGACGGCACTCCAAGATGAACCTTTGCCATCAACTACTACCCTCTGTCTTCTTCCAGCCAGCCAACTCCTAATCCAAACCTCCAACTCACCCTCAATGCCATACCTCCATATTTTTTGCAGTAGTCCACCATGGGGAACCTTATCAAGAAAGATTTTGAAGTGATTTGAGGAAAGCATCTTTTACCCAGGGGGTGGTAGGAGTCGGGAATGCACTGCCAGGAGGGTGGTTTGGGGTGAGAAACCTCACACCATGTAAAGTGTACTTGGACAAGCACTGGAACGGTTGTGATAGTCAAGCATATGGGCCAGTGTTGGAAAGTGGGGTTAGTGTAGAAAGTAGTATATGTTTGGTGGTACAGACTTGATGGGCTGAAGGGCTCATTTGTGTTGTATGGCTCTAAGATCACCCTTAAAATCAGTCTTTTTAATACTGTGCCCAATATTTCTGAAATCCTATTGTGGCTTGATGTCATATGTTTTTTTGAACACATCAGTGAGTCTTAAAACTGCTTTATAAAATCAAATTGTTATTTATCAATCCCCAAACTAATCCCATTGCCCCGCTCTGTCCCCACAGTCCTGTATCAATCCCCAAACTGATCCCATAGCCTCGCTCTCTCCCCACAGCCCTGTATCAATCTACAAACTAATCCCATCACCCTGTATCAAACCCAAACTAATCCCATTAGCCTGAGTTCTCCCTATAGCCCTGTATCAATCCACAAACTAATTCCACTCCCTCATGCCCTCCCCATAGCCCTGTATCATTCCCAAACTAATCCCAGTGCCCCGCTCTATCCCCGCAGCCTTGTATCAATCCCCAAACTAATCCCATTGCCTCACTCTGTCCCCATAGCCCTATGTCGAGAGTGTGTTGCTGGGAAAGCACAACAGGTCAGGCAGCATCCGAGGAGCAGGAAAATTGACGTTTCGGGCATAAGCCCTTCATCATGGAATGAGGCTTGTGGGCCAAGGGGGCTGAGAGATAAATGGGAGGGGGTGGGATTGGGGGGGAAAGGTAGCTGAGAAAGCGATAGGTGGGTGAAGGTGAGGGAGAAGTTGATAGGTCAGAGGGAGGAGTGATGGATAATCGGGAGGGCGGTACTGAGTTGGAGGCTTGGGTCTGGGATAATGTGGGGGGAGGGTCCCAAGGCAGAATATGAGACGTTCTTCCGTCAGGCGTCAGGTGGTAACGATTTGGCAGTGGAGGAGGCCCAGAACCTGCATGTCCTTGATGGAGTGAGAGGGGGAGAGTTGAAGTGTTCAGCCACGGGGCAGTGGGGTTGGTTGGTGTGGGTGTCCCAGAGATGTTCTCTGAAGCGATCTGCAAGTTGGCGTCCTGTCTCCCCGATGTAGAGGAGACCACACCGGGTGCAACGGATCCAGGAGATGACATTGGTAGAGGTGCAGGTAAATTTCTGACTAATGTGGAAGGATCCCTTGGAGCCCTGGACGGAGGTGAGGGGAGTAGTGTGAGTGCAGGTTTTGCACTTCCTGAGGTGGCAGGGGAAGGTACCAGGAATGGGGTGTGAACTGGTGGGAGAATGCTGATAAGGGTCTGGAGGGAAATATATCTTTGGTAGTGGGGTCCGTTTGGAGGTGGCTGAAGTGACAGAGGATGATGTGATGTATACGGAGGTTGGTGGGGTGGAAGGTGATGACCAGGGAGGTGCTGTCTTTGTTGCATTGGGAGGGGTGGGGTTTAAGGGTGGTGGTGCATGAAGTGGGAGGAGATGCACTGGAGGGCATCGTCAACCACATGGGAAGGGAAATTGCGATTATGGAAGGAGGAGGCCATCAGGGACTTTCTGAGGTGGAATTGGTCATCCTGGTGGAGGCAGAGGAATTGGAAATAAAGGATGGCGTTTTTTCAGGAGGTAGTATAGGAGAAGGTATAGTCTAGGTAGCCATGGGAGTCTGTGGGCTTGTAGTAGATGTCTGTGGTTAGTCGGTCACCGGAGACAATGATGGAGAGGTCCAGAAGGGGAGGGAGGTGTCCTAGAATTTGAGGTCAGGTTGGAAGGTGTTGGTATAGTTGGTGAACTGTTCAACCTCCTCATGGGAGCATGAAGTGGCGCCGATACAGTCATCGATGTAGCGGAGGAACAGGTGGGGGCTGGTGTCGGTGTAACTCCGGGTGATGGACTGTTCCATGTACCCGATGAAGAGGCAGGCATAGCTGGATCCCATGCGGGTGCCCATGGCTATCCCTTTGGTTTGAAGGAAGTGGGAGGTTTGGAAGGAGATGTTGTTGATGGTGAGGACCAGTTCGACAAGGCAGATGAGGGTGTCGGTGGAAAGGTACTGGTTGGGGCAGCGTGAGAGGAAGAAACAGAGAGCTTGGAGACCTTTGTCGTGGTGGATCGATGTGTATGGGGATTGGATGTCATGGTGAAAGTGAGGCGTTGGGAGCCAGGAAAATGAAAATCTTGGAGGAGGTGAAGGGTGTGGGTGGTGTCACAAACATAGGTGGGGAGTACCTGGACTAAGAGGAACAGAATAGTGTCGAGGTAGGAAGAGATGAGTTCGGTGGGACAGGCACAGGCTGAGACAGTGGATCGGCCAGGGCAGTCAGATTTGTGAATCTTAGGAAGGAAGTAGAATCAGGCAGTGCAGGGTTCATGGGCAATGAGGTTGGAGGCTGTTGGTGGGAGATCTCTGGAAGTGATGAGGTTGTGGACGGTCTGGGAGATGATGGTTTGGTGATGGGAGGTGAGGTCGTGGCCGAGGGGGAATAGGAAGAGGTATCTGTGAGTTGGCACCTGGCTTCAGCGATGTAGAGGTCTGTTCGCCACACTACTACTGCGTTCCCCTTTATCCGCTGGTTTGATGCTGAGGTTGAGGTTGCAGCAGAGGGAGTGGAGGCTGCGTGTTGTGAGGGTGGGAGGTTGGAGTGGGGGAGGGGGGGTAGACAGGTTGAGGCGATCGATGCCATAGCAACAGTTTGAAATGAAGAGGTCAAGGGTGGGTAACAGGCCGGCATGGGGTGTCCAGGTGGATGGGGTGTGTTGGAGGAGGGAGAAGGGGGCCTCGGTGGGTGGGCGAGTGTCCTGGTTGAAAAGGTGGGCCCGGAGGCAGCGGAAAAAACATTCCCTGTATCAATCCACAAACGAATCCCACTGTTCCGCTCTCTTCCCATAGCCCTGTATCAATTCCCGAAGCAGATCCCACTCCCCGCCCTCTCCCCATAGCCCTGTATCAATCCACAAACTAATCCCACTGCCTCATGCCCTCCCCATAGCCCTGTACCAATCCACAAACTAATCCCACTGCCTCATACCCTCCCCATAGCCCTGTATCATTTCCCAAACCAGTCCACTGCACAGCTGTCTCCACATAACATGTCACACAGCACGGAAACAAACCCTTCGGTCCAACGTGTCCATGCTGACCAAGTTTCTCAAACTAAGCTAGCCCCATTTACCAGAGTTTGGACCATCTCCCTGTAAACCTTTCCTAATCAGGTACCTGTCCAGACGTCTTTTAAATGCTGTAACTGTTCCTGCGTCTACCACTTTGGAAGGTCACTCCAATTATGAGCCACCCTCTGTTTGCCCCTCATGTCCTTTCTAAATCTTTCTCTCTCCTTAGTTTTGAACTCCCCCACCTTTGGGAAAATACCTTGGCTCTTCGCCTTATCCATGCCCTTTATGATTTTATAAACCTCTGTAAGGTCACTCTTCAACTTCCTAGCCTCCAGTGGAAAAAGGTTGTGTCATTTCACAAACTAATGCCACTGGCCTGCTATCTCTCCATAGCCCTGTATCAATCTTTTACAAAACTTTCATTTTGATCTTTGACTGTCTATCCTCACTGTTTTTTGGGACAGTTGATAACCGACCGGGGTTCTGAGTTAGGCTATTTTACTGCATTAAAGGTGCTAAATAAATACAGTTATTGTTCCGTGTTAGGTATTCCGAGACTTTGGGTTCCACCCTACGGTTCAGCGCTGGATCATTGGCCAGTGCTTGGCGACTGATCATAGAACTCTGAGCTCATACGGTGTGAGGAAGGATGGGGACACAACTTTCCTGTACCTGCTGTCAGCGAAGCTAGCCAACCTACCGCGGCGACAGTACGAGGAGGAGCAGGCTCTCGCTGTCATGGCCCATGATGAGGTGTCCATCAATATGCAGAGGAGAGAGAGCCTTCTGGAGGAAGAGAAGAGGAAGTACAGTACATTACCGAGCAAGCTGCCTGTGAATCAAGGTGTGGTAAACATGCCAAATATGTAATCCAGGAATAGTGCAGGCCAAGAGAAATCGCATGGAGTAAATGACTCACTCAGTCCGTCCAGCCTCATCAATCATTGTATTACTTCATGCCTCAACCTTGAATTATCATTGATCCATATCACTTGGTGTTCTCTCTGTCTGTCTATCTAGCACACTTTTATATTGTCTCTCTCTTGCTCTCCCAACCCCATGTCTTGCAGTCTTACCCATTCTTGCTCGCGCTCTCTCTCTCTCGCAATCTTTCACATTCTCTCTTCTGTACTCCCCTCACCTGCCTCTCACTCTTTTACATACTCACACGCTCTCACCCCTACTAGCAGGATTAAATGCACTCTGTCTTCCTTGCTTGCTTACCACCTATTCCCCTGTCCCTTGCTCACTTTCACTGTCTTTCTTTGTATCATATTGACCTCCTCTCTCAACACTTCTCTAAATAAGAATCCTTTAGAAGAACAGCATTGAAGCATATTGATATATATTCTTGACACAAATTGGTGTGTTCCTTGGGGCCTGAGGGAAGCCTGACCATTAAGTCAAAATTTGTCATGATGCATATATGTTTGTAGATAGTAAAAGCTGCAAATTGTTGCAGGCATGAATTCAAATCTCAAGTGAACTTCTGAAGTTCCAATTCTTGAATTTAGTGTCAGTCCAGCTTAGTTGTACCCTATTGATCAGCTATCATTTCATGGGTTCAAGACAGACCCCAGAAATTGGAATACTTCATACATTGAAAGGTCAGTGCTGAGGGAGCACTGCACTGTTGGAAAGTTAGGGCTGAGGGAGTGCCGCACTGTCGGAGGGTCACTGCTGAGGGACTGCTGCACTGCACTGTTGGAAGGTTAGGGCTGATAGAGCACTGCACTGTAAGACGGTCAGCACTGAGGGAGCACCGCACTGTCGGAAAGTTAGGGCTGAGGGAGCACCGCACTGTTGGAGGGTCAGCGCTGAGGGAGCGCGGCACTGTTGGAAGGTCAGTGCTGAGGGAGGGCCAACAGTGCGCTGTAAATTCGGGGCTGTCAATTTTGAAGATATATTCAAGTGTGTCTCCTCTCAGATTCTGTAACACAACCTGAATAATGGGCAACACTCATTAAATCTTTGTAAATGATTTGAATGAAATCTGTGTTTCCTCAGGTGGAGTTCCCCCTAAGAGCAGGGATGGAAGGATGGACCTCAATAATATTACTCAATGTGTCAATCTGGAGCTGAGATCACTTCAGTCTCTCTCATTACATGATGCACGGAGCAGACCCCCGCAGCAATCTTCCCCTGCATCATCACAGGTATCCTTGGAAACAGGCCAGTGGTAAACTAATATGTTGCTACGTTCTGCTCCTTGTTTTACAGAGAGGATCTAGGCAAACAAGAAAATACATTGTAAAACACAAAGATTCAGAAGGAGCTGGAAGGCTATATGATGGAAATGTGAAGCTAATGTCACCATTGGTAGGCCCAGCTTTGGCACCTTGGCCCTAAACTCTATAATTCCCCCTCCAAATCTCTCCACCTGACTGTACCCATTAAAGTATACGTCTTTTGGCTGAGATTTTGGCCAGCTGTCCTGATGTTCCATCATGATGCTCAGTGCTGGATTTTTTCATAAAACTCTGAGGTAGATTTGGATGTTTTGCTATGTTGGAAGTGTTATAGAACATAGAACAGTACAGCACAGAACAGGCCTTTCAGCCCATGATGTTGTGCCGACCATTGATCCTCATGTAGGTAAACCTAATGTACGAACCCTCAAATGTCTGTGACCATATGCATGTCCAGCAGTCTCTTAAATATTCGCAATGACCTCGCTTCCACAACTGCTGCTGGCAACGCATTCCATGCTCTCTCAACTCTCTGCGTAAAGAACCTGCCTCTGACATCCCCTCTATACTTTCCGCCAAACAGCTTAAAACTATGATCCCTCGTGTTAACAATTTCTGCCCTGGGAAAAAGTCTCTGGCTGTCAACTCTATCTATGCCTCTCATTATCTTGTACACTGTTATATAAATGCTTGCTGACGTTGTATGCTGTGATTGGAAATGTACCCAACAAGAACTTGACAACTGGAACAAAGTTACAGACGAATTTTCTCCTTTAACTCCTCTCACTTTATTTAGATACAAAGATGTGACCGTGGGTACCCACACACACCCCAATTATGCCCCTATCACTGTGTGGGCTACATGGAACATTCCTTGTTCCAGTTCTCCTCAGGTACCCCCTTTCAACTCTTTCTCTGGTATGTCGATGACATCATCGGTGCTGCTTTCCTGTCTTGTTTGGAATTGTAAATATTCATCAATTTTGCTTCCAATGGCCACCCCACTGTCACCTTCACCTGGTCCATCTCTGATTTCTCCCTTCCCTTCCTTGACTGTTAGCTGCATTGTACATGATCACTTCCTGCTGCTTGGAAAGACTCAATCATAGAACATAGAACATAGAAGAATACAGCGCAGTACAGGCCCTTTGATTTCTCCCTTCCCTTCCTTGACTGTTAGCTGCATTGTACATGATCACTTCCTGCTGCTTGGAAAGACTCAATCATATTCTCCAGTTCCTTTGTCTCATCTGTTCTGAGCAGGGGAGTGGCTCAGAAATGTCCACGTTTTTCCTCAGCTGAGGATTCCTTGCTACCGTGGTTGACGGGGCCTTTAGCTGTGTCTGATCCAACTCCCACCCTTCTGCCCTCACCCCTTCTTTTCCCTCCCACAACAGTGAGAGGGTTCCCCCTTGTCCTCATCTATCATTCCACATCCAAAGGATTGCGCCATTTCCATCACCACCAGACACACATTCCCCTCCCCTCACCTCCCCTCCCTTTTCAGCCTTCTGCAAAGATCGTCCCTTCGGTACTCCATGGTCCACTTCTTCTCCATTCCCAACGCAATCCCATGGCACCTTCCCTTGTAACCGCAGAAAGTGTAACACCTGCCCATTTACTTCCTCCCTCCTCACTGTCCAAGGGCCCAAACACACCTTCCAGGTGAAGGAAGGCAGCACGGTTGCTCAGTGGTTAGCACTGCTGCCTCACAACACCAGGGTCCCAGGTTCGATTGCAGCCTCGGGTAACTGTGTGGAGTTTGCACATTCTCCCCGTGTCTGCGTGAGTTTCCTTCGGGTGCTCCGGTTTCCTCCCACAGTCCAAAGATGTGCACGTCAGGTGAATTGGCCATGCTAAATTGCCCACAATGTTAGGTGCATTAGTCAGAGGGAAATGGGTCTGGGTGGGTTATTCTTCGGAGGGTTGTTGTGGACTGATTGAGCCGAAGGGCCTGTTTCCACACTAGGGAATCTAATCTAATCAACACTTTACCTGCTTCACTCGCTCTTTCGCTCTCTCGCTGTCTCTGCCTCTGAACTTCATCTCCATCTATCCGTTCACCTCTTCCCCCTACCATCCTTAACCCCATCGCCGCCATAAAGGCCACCAGCTTCTGTCATTTCTGAAGAAGAGTGACTGGACCTGAAAAGTTCACTTTGCTTTCCCTCCAAATGTGCTGCCAGGTCTGCTGAGTTTCTTGAGTGATTTCTTGTTTTTGTTTCACGGAATAGTTGTTTTTCTGATATCCCTGCCTATTGCTGTGTGTTCAATTCCCGTTGGTGGCCATTTAAAATCTCTTTCCCCCCCCCCACCTCCCCTTCCTTTCCTTTTCTGTCTCACAGGCAGGCTGGGCATGTGTAAAGTGTACCTACATTAATAAACCCACTCGACCAGGATGTGAAATGTGCAGCAGCCCTCGACCACCAGACTACTGTGTGCCCCAGAATTATAAACCTGATGATGAGGAGCTCTATCGCATCTTGCAGGAAAAGGAGGCAATGCAGAGACACCAACAGGTAATAATGAAACTGCTCCATTGCAGGCATCTTAGTAACTACTATAAGCTACCCTTTGAGGTCTTGTATTCAAAATGTCCTGCGAAAATTCCCAAGAGAATGTGGTGTACTTTATTGAGGATCCATAGTGACAGCGAAACTATTCTATCCCTGGTAGAGATCTGTGCTAGCTCTCCATCCCAAAGGCTTGGTTGGCACATTAAAATGATTATGTGGTTGTTTTTGACTGATCCAGACTTGATGGGCCGAAAGGCCTTGTTCTGTGCTGCTAAGCAGGACAAATCCAACCCATCCAATTGTCACCTTACTGTCAATCATCAGCAAAGTAATGAATGAGATTGTCGACAGAGCTGTCGCACAGCACCTACTCCACAGGGTCACTCAGCTGCTGACCTCATTACGTAGACAAATGAGCTCAGTTCCAGAGTTGCAGTGAGACTACGTGCTCTTGACATTTGACTTGAGTATGGCATCAAGGACAAATTTTTAGCAGAACTAGAGTCAATGGGAATCTGGTAGAAATTCTGCTGATTGGAGTTATATCTTGCACATAGGAAGATGGTTGTAGTTGTTGAAGGTCAGTCATCTCAGCCCCAGGACATCTCTGCAGGAGTCCCTCAGGGTAGTGTCCTCGGCCCAACCATTTTCAGCTGCTTCATCAATGACCTTCCCTCCATCATAAGGTCAGAAGTGGGGATGTTCGCCAATGATTGCGCAATGTTCAGCATTACCCAAGTGTCCATGTGCAGTAACATCTAGATATCATTCAGGCTCGTGCTATTGAGTAGTAGGTAATATTCGCACCACACAAGTGCCGGACAATGACCATCTTCAACAAGGGAGAATCTAACCGTAGGTAAAAACAAGGACTGCAGATGTTGGAAACCAGAGTGTAGATCAGAGTGGTGCTGGAAAAGCACAGCAGGTCAGGCAGCACCCGAGGAGCAGGAAAATTGACGTTTCAGGCAAAAGCCCTTCATCAGGAATAGAACCGTAGTCCATCGGCAATCAACAGCATTGCCATCACTATATCTCTCCCCCCGCCACTTTTAACATCCTAGGGATTACGGTTGATCAATAGCTGAGCGAGACTTGCTATATAAACACAGTGACTCGCTAAACACCTTTTGACTATAGTGTGCCTCCCTTTGGTGTTTATGGCTAAGGATGTACTGAGATTGGAGACAATTTTGAGTGATTCAGTAGGCTGATTTCCTGGGGAGAGTGGTTGGTTTATTAGGAATGGCTAAACAGGTTCAGTCTTTATTCATTAGAATTTAGTAGAATGAAGGATGGTTTTATTGAAAAATAGAAGATTCTGAGGGAGTTTGACAGGGTAGATGTTGAGAAGTTGTTTGTACTTGTGAGGGATTCTTAAACTAAGGAACATAGAGAATAAGAGGCCTCTCATTTATGTGTCGCTTCCCTGGGTTGGCGCAGGAAGTCAAGCCCTGCTATCTCCAGAGTCATCACAAAATTTACAAATGTTAGTAAAGTATGCCAAGTCCCAATTTACACATTAGTTAGACTCCGATTACCAGAAAAATACAAACCAGGTTTCTGTACTTGGTAAAAAAGACTACATTAAAAATAAATAGAATCTAATCACAGGTTAGCAGATATGAGCCATTGATATATGACTACTGGCTAAAACTCTAATCCCATGCAAAAATTTCCCTACACGCACACAGCGGTAGACATGGTCTTTACAAGGAGCTGGCACAAAAAAAGGTTTGAAACCTGGACAAATCAGCCATGATCTTGTTCATTGGTGGAACAGGTTAGTGGGGCTAAATATCCTACTCATCCTCTGATTTCCTATGTCCTTGTGTTTTCCCAAAATGGTGGCTCTACCGTCTACAAGGACAAAGCAAAAGATACATGGATCCATAACAACCTGCTAGATTCCATTCCCCTGAGCCACATACCATCCTGACTTGGGATAATGGTGGAACATAGAAACATATGAACAGGACTAGGCCATTCAGCCCCTTGTGACTGCTGCACCCTTTGACTAGATCATAGCAGGTCATCAGTCTCAAAGCTATGGTCCCATGCTGTCCCCATACCCCTTGATTTCATTACTAATTAGAAATCTGTCACTTTGTTTCTTGAGATGAATGACTGAGCTTCCATAGCGTGGAGTTTGTTTCTGGCGTAGAGAGTTCTGAAGTTTCACTGCCCTCTTGAACGTGAGGAAGAAATTCCACCTCCACTCAGTCCTTAAATGGCCCTCATCCTGAGGACTGCGAGTGTGGCCAAAGCCTCAGCAGGCTGAGCCAACAGCATGCACTATAGTTCCTCTGGTTCAATGTTCTTTTCTGCCTGATTTATACCACTGTGAATATTCTTGGGATGTTTTTAGTGATTAAGATGGTTTGAAAGTTTTTGCTGTTTGCAAGAGAATCATGGCGATTTCTAATCTCATTGTAAAGTTTTAAAAGAACAAGTTAAAAGAAATCAGCAAACGCTGATCATGTCAGTGATTGTTTGTGAACAAAGTTTTTGCTGTTTATATAAGGATAGTGCTTTCAATTTTCTTATTGTCTGAGTTATCTCTGAGTTTCTGGTAGATAATCTGTAGCTGAACTGTTCACCTTTCTCCCTGAAATCAAATAAATGAGCTAAAAGCTTGCGCGGGCAGAAAGTAGAAACTGGTGTGACGTCAGAGGTGTAACTGTACATATGCAAAGGGATCTGTGTTAGGAATATACACTCCTTATTCTGAACTGCGTCCCCTGCTTAGAGACCCCCAGCATCATCTATCCTGGCGAGTTCTGTTTTGGAAAGAAGAATTTTGAAAGTTTCCGTACGGTTACCTCTCATTCTTCTCCATTCCCAATCTCCTGTGTCTAACTTCATAGGGTAGTCCCACCATATCAGGAATTAAAATCTGGTGATCCTTCACAGCAATCCCTGTACAGCAGATTTTGACCTTCCTTGGGTAAAGAGGGGAAAACTATAGACCGTAAGACCATAAGAAATAGGAGTGGAAGTAAGGCCATTCGGCCCATCGAGTCCACCCCGCTGTTTAATCATGGCTGATGGGCATTTCAGCACCACTTACCTACACTCTCCCTGTGTCCCTTAATTCCTTGTGAGATTAAGAATTGATCAATCTCTGCCTTGAAGACATTCAATGTCCTGGCCTCCACTGTGCTCCGTGGCAGTAAATTCCACAGGCCCACCACTCTCTGGCTGAAGAAATGTCTCCTCATTTCTGTTCTAAGTTGACCCCCTCTAATTCTAAGGCTGTGCCCACGAGTCCTAGTATCCCCACCTGATGAAAACAGTTTCCCAGCGTCCACCCTTTCTAAGCCATACATTATCCTGTAAGTTTCTATTAGATCTCCCCTCAATCTTCTAAACTGTAATGAATACAATCCCAGGATCCTCAGCCATTCATTGTATGTTAGGCTTACCATTCCAGAGATCATCCGTGTGGATCTCTGCTGGACATGCTCCAGTGCCAGTATGTTTTTCCAGAGGTGTGGCGCCCAAAACTGTACACTGTATTCTAAATAAGGCCTAAGCAGAGCTTTATAAAGTCTCAGTAGCACATCGCTGTTTTTACATTCTAACCCTCTTGAAACACTACTAGAGGAGTCTGTATTGTCATGCCCTCCATGTCTCTGGGTCAAAAACCTGGAGCTCCCTCCCTGACAGTTGTGTGGGTGTACTGACCCCACATGGACTGCAGACTTACAAAATGGCAGCTCACCATCACCTTCTCAAAGTCAACTTAGGAATGGGTAATAATTGCTGGCCCAGCCAACAATGTCCATTTTCTGTGAGCAAATGTTTTTTTCAAAGAAAAATTGTGTGCAGCGTATATGAAGCATGAAAGTGCTAGTTACACTCTCAAACATTGTGATTCCTCACCCATGTGGGCTCCTGCAGGGTCCACCTGCTTACATTGGCCTCAGCAAGAGTAGCCTGTAGTTTCTGTGGTGTTCCAGAGTGTTATCTCATTTACGGTTTAATTTCTGAGGGACCAGTAAGGATACTGAAAGTCAGCAGGTTTTGTGTATGAACTTAAGTGTTCCGCAGTAGATCTCGTCAGTTCACTGTCTCTTTCGACATCCTACGTGATGTTAACAGGTTCCACTGCAAGAGGTGCCATGCTTTAGATTCATGAAGAAGCGCGTTGGTTTCCGAATTCCGTTCGGACAGATTCATTCTTCTCCTCTTTCTTTTTTGAATCAGCAGGAAAAAGGAAGGAGGGAAGAATGTTTGTCTACGGTCAGCGCACAGAGACTTGCCTTGGCAGAGATTGACAAGCTGCTACCCCCTGACTGACTGACTGTGGTCCTCCAACCTGCCTGTCCATTGGAGACTGGCAGGGGGAGGTGGTGGACAAGGAGGGTCGTGATGGAGCTTCGCACTGGCACAGATACCAAGATGCCAAAGCCCTGTTTCCCAGCCTTGTACCTACTACCCCTTCAGAGGACAGTTCAAGGAACCAGCTTTCTGTTTGCACAGCTGTCAGCAGCCGAAGCAAGATGAACTAAGGGGCACTAGATGGGTAACCCGGACTCTGTACTGTTACTCAAATGAGTTGTAGAAACAGCAACCAGTGAAAGTGCTGCTATTCAGAGTGTGTGCCCACACTCTGGTAGCTGCTGCCATTTATTGAATGATTAAGGCAGGTTTTACAGGTGGGAAGTCTTCACTTTCAGACTGTCTAGCTAATGAATGTACAACTGAGAGGGGATTATTTTGTTATTTCCTTTTGTGAGCAAATTAAAATAGAAACACTGCTTTCAGTAGGTACAATGCAATTATTAGTTCCTTCATTTCAAAGCGTGTTGTGTTTCAGGTCTCCTGTTGTTCAGAAAGCTGTCCCATTCCCAGGTTGAATGCAATGCTTCCGTCTTCCTACTTGAATGATCTTTCTGCATACTGGTCAAATATCAGTCAGAATGCTGCAACTCTGCACTGTCAGAGTGTCAGTGCTGAGGGAGCGCCGCACTGTCAGAGGGTCAGTGCTGAGGGATCGCCGCATTGTTGGAGGGTCAGTGCTGAGGGAGCACCGCAGTGTTCAGAAACAGAAGCTGCGTCATGGAAACAGGCCACTTGACCCTCCTGTCAGAGTTTGTATTTGCTCCCCAAACAGGGAAACTGTTCTCAATACCTTGGTCAGTTCTCAGTTCCATTCATCCTCGTTTCTGTCCTCCTCTTTCCCATCGCATCTTCTGCCTCAACCACTAATCCCGGGATTGTACTTCCTCTTTTGCTCAGCTCTAAATTGTTTTTATTTTATCTTGGGGTCTGCAGTCCCTGATAGGACCCCTAACCCTGAAAAGACTGGTTCTTTACCAAAGCTTTTCATTTGGCCCTCATCAGAGCTCATGCTGGAATACCAAATCTCAGACTGATTATCTGGTGGCTGAAAGGTGTGCTGATCGGTTGACAAGTTGACTGAAGCATCACGGCATTGCCATGGATGAAGCAGGGAGCTTATCCTACCCCATTGCTTTCGACATGGTAATGCCTTGGCCAATCGACATCGACTTGCCAAATCAGTACCCTTCCCTCCTGACGTATGGATCATTGTCCTGGTTTGGAATTTGGCATTCTTGTATTTTCCTAATGAGTGCAAGATGAAAAACGTCAACAAGATGTTACTGTTTTTGCTTTTAGCAAGATTCAAATCCTTCACTCATGAAATAGTTTTTAATGTATCTCACTCCATACTCCTTCGGCCTTCAAAAACTGTTTCTGGGAAAGAACAGAAAACATGTATTACAAGCCTTTTTAATTCTTTTTGCCTAATTTAAGACAGCACCCTGTCAAATCTGTATTTCATCTTTAAGGCCTCAGTATCCTCTAACCTGCACGTTGTACTTTAACAAGGATCTTTTTAAGGTTTTATTTTCTGGGGTAGTCATTGGTTATCGTTCATGCGAGGTAAACCATTTAATATTAATGTTATACCCCTGGGAGAGGCACTGGTGTAGTGACAATGTCTCTGAGCTAGTAAGGCAGAGAGCTAGACCCTGGAGACATGACTTCAAATTCTGACACTGCAGCTGATGGAATTTGAATTTAATCAGTAGATGTGAAATTTAGAACCAGTCCACCACTGACAATGAAACCCTTGTGATTAGCATAAAAACCTGTCTGGTTCACTAATGTCCTTCAGCCCTCCTTATCTGGACTGGTCTACATGTGACTCCAGACCCACAGTCTCCTCACTGCTCTCTTGACACGGCCAAACAAGCCACCCAGATCAGGGGCAATTTCACGATTCCTGTTAAAAAGAGGTGGGAAGGCAATTGGTGAGAAAAAACACGGAATCTGGAGAAGGATATAGACAGTTTAAACAAGTGGGAGAAACTTGGCAGATAGAATATGTGAGGTTCTGCATTTAAGGCAGGGAGAATAGAGGAATTGAATATTGTTTAAATGGAAGAAGGCTGCAGAGTAGAGGGATTTGGGAGTCCTTGTCCTTGAATGTCAAAAAGCTAACATCTACGTTCATCAGATAATGGGGAAGGCAAAAAGGATGTTGGCATTTATTTCAAAGGAATTGGAGTCCAAAAGTCAGGAGGTTTTGCTAAGATTATACAAGGCACTAGTCAGACCACAGCTGGAATACTGTGAACAGCTTTGGGCTCCTTATCTGAGGACAAATATGC
This sequence comes from Chiloscyllium plagiosum, assembly GCF_004010195.1. NCBI lineage: Eukaryota > Metazoa > Chordata > Chondrichthyes > Orectolobiformes > Hemiscylliidae > Chiloscyllium > Chiloscyllium plagiosum. The sequence goes on along the minus strand of NC_057714.1, from coordinate 122,155,462 downwards.
TGGCAATGGAGGCAGTTGGAGAAGGTTCATTTAGCCGATCCCAGGTTTGCATGGATTGTTTCCTGAGGAATGGTTGGGTAGGTTGGGTCTGTGCTCATTGGAGTTTAGAAGAATGAGAGGTGACCTTATTGAAACATTCAAGTTCCTTTGGAAGATGTGGAGAGGTGATTTCCCCTTGTGGGACCAGAGGGCATTAACTCGGATGTGGAGGTGCCGGTGTTGGATTGGGGTGGACAAAGTCAGAAGTCACATGGTATCATGTTGTAGCCCAATAGGTTTAATTGAAATCACAAGCTTTCAGAGTGCTGCACCTTCAAGTGCACCTCAGTGTGGATGCTCTAAAAATCAGAAACAAAACCAAAAATTGCTGGAAAAGCTCAGCAGGTCTGGCAGCATCTTTGGACAGAGAAAGCAGAACTAACATTTCGGGTCAAGTGACTCTTCCTCAGAAATTATTAAATTGAAGATTATGGGGATACGGCAGGAAAGTGGAATAGAGTATCAGATCAGCCGTGATGTCATTGAATGGCAGAGCAGACTCAATGGGCTGAATGGCCTGCTGCTCCTACATTTTATGGTCGTAGGACTACAAATGGTGGCTTGTGTAGCGACAGGCACATCATGAAGTACTAACACTTTCTCCTCCTCTTAGTCTTCTGTTATTAAGCCAATAATTCCTTGAAGGTCAAGTCAAATCTCAGCATGACGGTTTTTGAATTTCATTTCAGTTTCCTGATTGAGGTTTTTAAAATTACGAATGGTTTGGACAGAGTAGATGTCGAGAGAATGGATGCTTAGATGCTAGGTGTGGTTCCCACACTTGAAACAAGTGACAGTCTGAAAGAGTTTGGAGGAGATTTACCAGACACTTCAGGGTTTTGCGCTGAGGGAGGGCGGCATTTTAATTGGAGAAACTTCAGTTCTTCTTGGTGTAAAGGAGATTTGATTTGATTTATTGCAGTCACGTGTACCTAAGTACAGTGAAAAGTTCTGTTTTGTGAGCAGTACAGGCAGATTACAGCAAACAAGGACATAAGATCATAGGGCGCTTAGACAGAGCAAGGTATACAAGGATACGATTGCACAGGAAATGTACAAAGTAAGATCAACATTAATGATTTCACAGATGTCTATAGGAATATGACCGGTAAGAGAGACAAGGAAAAAAAAGTCCTTTTGGCTGATGGTGCAGGAGTAGGGAACACAGATTTAAGGTTTTGAGCAAGAGAAGCAGGAGAGTTATGAGGAAGAACTTTCTTCCACAGTGCGTCGTAATGACCTGGAACTAGTTGCTCATGAGGTCAAATGGAAATTAGGTGGGGACTTGATGGAAATTAGCCTGCAGTGTGATGGCCATTGAGTGGGACTGAGGATTTCTCCAAGGGGAATCAATATGGGCTTCTTCAGCTGAATGGCCTCTTTCTGTGCCATTTTGACTCTGCGACAGTTGAAATGGGAGGAGGGTCATGAACACTTGTTGAGCTGAGTGGCCTGTTTATATACTGGATATTCTGTGTCACTTAATCAAATTAGAGAAATAACCGAATTGTCTCAGTAACGATAACCATAAAACTGTTGGATTATTGCAAAGTCCCATTTGTTTCACTGGGGAAGGGACTCTGCCCTCCCTCCCGCAGCAAGAGTCGATCACCCAGGAAAGTAACCCAGCAGGCTACCCGGGTGTGTTCAAGGTAATGTCTCACCACCACCACCACCACCTCCAGAGCTTTGAGGTTTGTCAGTCACTGGACTACACTTATCAGCAACATCCACATCTTGTGAATGTATACATTATTAAAAAATCAATAGTCACTGATTAGTGACAGACTGTCCTGTCTCAAAGGCCAGTCTTGACTCTTCTCCCAATCAAGGTGAGAGGGAACTACACAGGGGAGCACGAGAACACGGGCAGTGCTGGTAGGAGCAGGGTCAGCAAAGGGAGGAAGTATTAGAATCATCTGCCAAATAAAGCCAGAGTCCCCTCTTTTTCTTCAGTGCAAAAGAGTATCTCCTAGAGCACTTCAAAGAACAGTTAAGAACCAACCACATTGCTGTGGAACTGGAGTCACACGTGGGCTAGACTATGGCAGATTTCCTTCCCTGAAGGGCATTCCAGAACCAGATGGGTTTTTACAACAATCTCATCGTTTTTGGTCACCATGATTGCAACCAACGTTTAAAACCAGATTTATTTAATTACTTAAATTTTGATTCTTTGAGTTTCCATTGTGGGACTTCAACTCCTGGATCATTAATGCAGCTCTCTGGATTATTACTGTTGTAGTCTTACTGAAGAGAGAGACATTGCAGAAGCTTTTTGTCTGGCATGCATCAGGACACGTGTACAAATGTTAAATTTTGAACCATCACAACAAATTACAACTACAGGTGAAAGAAGGTTGGCAGGTTGTCTGACTGGTTGAGACATTATCCTGAGGTAAACAGGATCTTGAAAAGTCAATTGTTCACCATTGTTTCGGCACAGCAGCCTTGGCCAATCAGAATTGACCTGCCAAATCAGCATCCTTCTATCCTGAAGCATGCAGTGGTGTGATGCATTTGAAATGTGGCATTCTTGCATTTATCCTGATGTGTAAAAGAAGGAAGGTTTTTTGATAACATGACTGTCTTTACAGTAAGATTAAAATCCTTGGCTGCTGGAAATAGTTGTTGTCTTAAGTACCTTACTCAAAACAGCTGTAATCTTCAAACCTTTCACCCATTATCTCTCTTCTGTGAACAAAAATTAAAAATATATTGCAAGTCTTTAGTTTTATTTATTGCCTTATTTCAATATTTCATTTCTGACAAATTCATGTTGTACCCACTTTAAACCATTGCTGTGTAACAATCATTTATACTACAGGAAAACAGAAATTGTTGATTGGTTGGCAAGTCAACTCCGATTGGCCAAGGTGTTACTATGGAGAAAGCTATGGGATCTATTCAACCCTCAGCTCCTGGATGTGGGAGTCATTGGCTACACACAACATTTATATCCTGTCCCTAGTTGCCCTTGAGAGGGTGGGGGTGAGCTGCCTTCTTGAACCGCTGCAGTCCATGTGCTGTAGGTTGACCCATATTGTCCTTAGAGAGGGAATTCTAGCATTCTGACCCAGCGACACTGAAGGAACAGCATTATATTTCCAAGTCAGGATTGTGAGTGGTTTGGAGGGGAACTTACAGGGGATGGTGTTCCCATGTATCTATTGAGCTCGTCCTTCTAGATGAAAGTGATTGTGGATTTAGAAAGCAAATTAAAAACTAAATACAGCAGGTGCTGGAAACCTGAAACAAACGTAAAAACCCCAGAGAAACTCAGCAGCTCTGGCAGAGTCTCTGGGGAGAGAAACAGAGTTAACGTTTTAAGTCTGGAATGATATTCTGTCTCAGCAAGTGCTGCCAGACCCTTTTGAGTTTCTCAAATGATTTGTGTGTTATGGTTTTGGAAAGTGCTGTCTAGGCACACTCCGAATTTCTGCAGTGCATCTTGCTACTGCTGCTGCTACTGAATGTCATTGATGGAGGGAGTGGATGTTTGTGGATGTGGTGCCAATCAAGTGGGTTGCTTTGTTCTGGATGGTGTCAAGCTTCTTGAGTGTTGTTGGAGCTGCTCCCATCGAGGCAAGTGGTCAGTATTCCATCACCCTCCTGACTTGTGCCTTGTAGATAGTGGACAGGCTTTGGAGGGGGGGTCAGGAGGTGTGTTTCTCACTATATGATTCCTTGTCTCTGACCTGCTTTTGTAGCCTCTGTTTTGATAAAGTTTGTTCAGTTCAGTTTCCTGTGGTGGGATGATAATGCTAATGAATGCCAAGGGACAGTGGTTAGATCACCTTTTATTGGGGATGGTAATTGCCTGATGTTTCTGCAGTTTGAGTGTAACTTACCAATTTTCAGCTCAAGCCTGGATATTATGCAAACCTTGCTGCATTAGGACACAAACTGCTTCTGTATCTGAGGATTGGTGAATGGTGCTGAACATTGTGCAATCATTGACGAACATCCCCATTTCTAACTTAATGATGGAGGGAAGGTCATTGATGAAGCAACTGAAGTTGGTTGGGTCTAGGACACTACCCTGAGGACCTCCTGCAGAGATGTCCTGGAGCTGAGATGACTCCAGCAACCACAACCATCTTCCTAACTTCCAGGTATGACTCCAACCATTGAATAGTTTTCTTCCTGATTCCCATCGATTCCAGTTTTGCCAGGGCTCCTTGATGCCTCACATGGTCAAATGCAGCCTTGATATTAAGGGCTGTCCCTCTCCCCTCCACTCTGGAATCCAGCTCTTTTGTCCATGTTTGACCCAAGGCTGTAATGAGGTCAGGAGCTGAGTGACCCTGGGGGGAACCCAAACTGGGCGTCACTGAGCAGGTTATTGCTGAGCAGGTGCTGCTTTGTACAAATGCTTCAGTCTCAATGTTTGCAGCATCATTGAGGATGGGGATATTTGTGGATCCTCCTACTCTAGTAAGTTGTTAACCTATCAACCATTCAAGAGTTCATGTAACAGGATGGCAGAGTTTAGATCTGATCCTTTTGTTGTGGAATCACTTAGCCCTGTTTATTGCTTGCTGTCAACATTGAGGGTTTTTTCAAATATATTAAGGACTAAAGGGTATCTAGGGAGAGAATAGGGCCCCTCAAAGAACAGCAAGGCAGCCTTTGTGTGGAGCCACAGAAAATGGGGGAGATACGAAATGAATATTTTGCATCAGTATTTACTGTGGAAAAGGATATGGAAGATATAGACAGTAGGGAAATAGATGGTGACACCTTGCAAAATGTCCAGATTACAGATGAGGAAGTGCTGGATGTCTTGAAACGGTTAAGGGTGGATAAATCCCCAGGACCTGATCAGGTGTACCCGAGAACTCTATGGGAAGCTAGAGAAGGGATTGCTGGGCCTCTTGCTAAGATGTTTGCATCATCGATAGTCTCAGGTGAGGTGCCAGAAGACTGGAAGTTGGCAAACGTGGTGCCACTGTTTAAGAAGGGTGGTGAGGACAAGCCAGGGAACTATAGACCAGTGAGCCTGACCTCCATGGTGGGCAAGTTGTTAGAGGGAATCCTGAGGGACAGGATGTGCATGTATTTAGATTAGATTTTTAGATTAGATTAGATTAGATTACAGTGTGGAAACAGGCCCTTCGGCCCAACAAGTCCACACCGACCCGCCGAAGCGAAACCCACCCATACCCCTACATTTACCCATTACCTAACACTACGGGCAATTTAGTATGGCCAATTCACCTGACCCTGCACATCTTTGGACTGTGGGAGGAAACCGGAGAACCCGGAGGAAACCCACGCAGACACGGGGAGAACGTGCAAACTCCACACAGTCAGTCGCCTGAGTCGGGAATTGAACCCGAGTCTCTGGCGCTGCGAGGCAGCAGTGCTAACCACTGTGCCACCGTGCCGCCCACATTAAGTGTATAAGTCCTGCTAAGATTTAGAAAGGCAAAGACTGATTCAGGATAGTCAACACAGCTTTGTGCTTGGGAAATCATGTCTCACAAACTTGATTGAGTTTTTTAAGGAAGTAACAACGAGGATTGATGAGGGCAAAGCAGTAGATGTGATCCATATGGACTTCAGTAAGGCATTCGACAAGGTTCCCCATGGGAGATTGATTAACAAGGTTAGATCTCATGGAATACAGGGAGAACTAGTCATTTGGATACAGAACTGGCTCAAAGGTAGGAGACAGAGGGGGTGGTGGAGGGTTGTTTTTCAGACTGGAGGCCTGTGACCAGTGGAGTGCCACAAGGATCGGTGCTGGGTTCTCTACTTTTTGTCATTTACATAAATGATTTGGATGCGAGCATAGGAAGTACAGTTAGTAAGTTTGCAGATGACACCAAAATTAAAGGTGGTTACCATACATTACAACAGGATATGGACCAGATGGGCCAATGGGCTGAGAAGTGGCAGATGGAATTTAATTCAGATAAATGCAAGGTGCTGCATTTTGGGAAAGCAAATCTTAGCAGGACTTATACACTTAATGGTAAGGTCCTAGGGAGTGTTGCTGAACAAAGAGACCTTGGAGTGCAGGTTCATAGCTCCTTGAAAGTGGAGTCGCAGGTAGATAGGATAGTGAAGGTGGCATTTGGTATGCTTTCTTTTATTGGTCAGGGCATTGAGTACAGGAGTTGGGAGGTCATGTTGCGGCTGTACAGGACATTGGTTAGGCCACTTTGGAATATTGCGTGCAATTCTGGTCTCCTTCCTATCAGAAAGATGTTGTGAAACTTGAAAGGGTTCAGAAAAGATTTGCAAGGATGTTGCCAGGGTTGGAGGATCTGAGCTACAGGGAGAGGCTGAACAGGCTGGGGCTGTTTTCTCTGGAGCTTCAGAGGGTGAAGGGTGACCTTATAGAGGTTTTCAAAATTATGAGGGGCATGGATAGGATAAAGGGCCGGGTGCTGGCAGGTGGGACTAGATTGGGTTGGGATATCTGGTCGGCATGGACGGGTTGGACCGAAGGGTCTGTTTCCGTGCTGTACATCTCTATGACTCTCTCTAACTCCTTCCTGACTGTATCCCATTGTTCTGCCACCTCTACACTCCCTCCTGCTGGTGGGACAAGGCATAGCCAGGGTCGGTGGTGATTATGTCTGGGACATGGTCTGTACGGTATGATTTCATAAGTATATAAATATCTTGCTATTGCTTGGCTAGTCTGTGAGACAGCTCTCTCAAATTTATCACTAGCTTTAGTAGTAGGATGTCAGTAAGGAGGACTTTGCAGGGTTGTCCGAGCTCAGTTGTGAGCTTTGTTGTTTCAATTTCTGGTGCCAGGAGGTCTGACTGCTTTAATACCTTCTCTTGAGACTTTCTAGCCATTTGAAAGGTGGTTTGCTTGGCCATTTCAGAGAGCACTGACTTATGTGTGACTCAGACACACAGCAGACCAGGTAAGGAAGGCAGATTTTCTCCCCAAAAGAACATTAGTCAGGCTTAACCAATATATATATTTTATATAATGGTTGTTGATGGTCTTTCCAGAATTTTGTTTCATTGAGATTCTGTCTTGGCAGGCTTCAAACCCAGGTCTCTGATTTACTAATCTGACAGCACCACTATACCTCCCCATTAAATTCAAAAAAGGCACATGGCTTGAACATATTCGTTTAGTTTGCTGAGGATGACATCCCTGTGTATAAAAGCAAATTACTGTGGATACTGGAATCTGAAACCAAAAAAGAGAAAATGCTGGAAAATCTCAGCAAGTCTGGCAGCATCTGTAAGGAGAGAAAAGAGCTGACGTTTTGAGTCTAACTGACCCTTTGTCTAAGCTCCCTGTGCATATTGCTTCTAGCAGCATAAATGTGCCACATTGCAAACTCACTGATTTATAGGCTGATATATAGTCATGCAGCACGGAAACAGACCCTTCGGTCTAACCAGTCCATGCCGAACACGATCCAAACTAAACTAGTCCCACCTGCCTGCTCCTGGCTCATATCCCTCCAAACATTTCCTGTTCATGTCCTTATCCAAATGTCTTTTAAATGTTGTAGTTGTGCCCACATCCATCACTTCCTCAGGAAGTTCATTCCACACTGTGTAAAGAATTTGCCCCTTGTGTCTTTTTAAAATCTTTCTCCTCTCACCTTGAAAATGTGTCCCCCTGTCTTGAAATCCCCCATCCTAAGAAAAAGACCATTAACTCTATCTACACTCATTATTTTACATATCTATCAGGTCACCTCTCAATCTCCTACGCTCCAGTGAAAGAAGTCCCAGCCTATCCAGCCTTACTTTATAACTCAAACCTTCCATATCCAGTAATATCCAGTAAATCTCTTCTGAACCATCTCCAGCTTAATAATATCCTTCCTATAACTGTGTGACCAGAACTGGACACAGTCCTCCAGGAGAGGCCTCACCAATGTCCTGTACAACTGCAACATGACTTTCCAACTGGTATACTCAAAGGACTGAGCAATGAAGGCAAGCATGCCAAATGCCTATTTAACCACCCTGTCTATATGTGATGCAAACTTCAAAGACTTATGTACCTGAACCCCGAGGTCTCTCTGCAGCTCTACCCAATGTCTTACCATTAAGCGTATAAACCCATACTTGTTTATCGTACCAAAATGAAAAACTTTGCATGTATCCAGATTGAACTCCATCTGCCATTTTTCAGCCCATTGACCTATTTGATCAAGATCCTTTTGTTGTCTTAGAAAACATTCTTCACTATCGCCTATACCACCAATTTTGTTGTAACTATTGACTCGCTTGGGATTGTTTAGCAAGTGGAGCCCAAACACATTAAGAGTAGAGACTCTGGGTTTGGTCGGTGTGGGCTGTTTGATAGTTGTAATCTGCTCTGTGCTTGTAGCTGTGTGTGACGCTGTTGGTTTGTACTTTCACTTATTTTACCTCAGGAGTTGGAGGAAAGGCGCCTGCGGAATTATCAGAACCTCCTGCAGCTTGACGGCCAGCACCTTGTCCTCAACCCTGAGCCCTTTGAATGCCGGATCTGTCTGTCGGATATGAAGCCAGAGGAAGGCGTTGTGTTGAGAGACTGTCTGCACTCCTTCTGCAGGTGCGAGGACCACAAAGTTGCCTTTCTCCCCCTCGCACCTGCGGCCATCTTATTGTTGGAAATCCTTAACTTTATTTCCTTTCATTTTGCACTGTACTTCTGCTTTTTCTCTTTTCAAGCACTCTGATATTGCTCTTCACCTACTCCTGTGTGAAGTTAGCTCACGGCTCAGCAGAGATCCTGTTGAATGGTGTAATAGATTGGAAGGGCCGAATGACCTCCCCCTTGTTCCTGTTTTTGGGATGATGTGGAGGTATTGGGGTTGGACTGGGTGGACAAAGTCAGAAGTCACACGACACCAGGTTATAGTCGAACAGGAGAGATAAAAGGGACCGAAGGGGCAACTTTTACACACAGAGGGTGGTCATTTGGATGGATATATGAATAGGAATGGTTTGGAGGGATATGGGCTGAAAATGTGTTGCTGGAAAAGCGCAGCTGGTCAGGCAGCATCCAAGGAACAGGTTAAAAGGTAGGGAGGAGGGACTTGGGGGAGGGGCGTTGGAAATGCGATAGGTTAACCTACTAGATTTTAACCTACTGCGAATCCTCTTGCAAGGATGCCTTCCTTGAAGAAGCTCTCTTCCTTCACCTATCGCATGTCCAACGCCCCTCCCCCAAGTCCCTCCTCTCTACCTTTTATCTTAGCCTGCTGGACACACTTTCCTCATTCCTGAAGAAGGGCTTATGCCCGAAACGTTGATTCTCCTGCTCCTTGGATGCTGCCTGACCTGCGCTTTTCCAGCAACACATTTTCAGCTCTGATCTCCAGCATCTGCAGTCCTCACTTTCTCCTTGGAGGGATATGGGCCAGGTGCTGGCAGGTGGGACTAGATTAGGTTGAGATATCTGGTTGACATGGATGGGTGATCATCCAGGGTTATAGAGGCATAGAGATGTACAGCACAGAAACAGACCCTTCGACCGAAGGGTCTGTTTCTGTGCAGTACATCTCTATGCCTCTATAACCCTGGATGATCACCCTCCCCCCCCCATGTCCCTTACCTGTGAGGTGCAGGCTCAGCGAGGGCAGCCGCTGGGACAAGGGTCACAGCCAGGATGAAGCCCAGAGAGAAGTTGATCAAGGTGATGCAGCCCAGGAGGAGAGCCAGGTACAGGACAGAGATCAGCTTCAGAGTCATCCAGCCTCCACCACTTCCTCTGGCAACTCATTCCATATGCAAAGCCATGTGTGTGTCAAGGAAATATGAGTGCTCTTAGAGTCATAGAGTCCTACAGCACAGAGACAGGCCATTTGACCCAAACTGGTCCATGCTGACCAGAATGTCCATCCACGCTAACCCCATTTCCCTGCACTTGGCCCATATCCTTCTAATCCTTTCCTATCCGTGTATTTGTCCAAATGCCTTTTAAATGTTGTTAATGTACCCGCCTCAACCACTTCCCCTGGCAGCTCATTCCATATGCATACCACCCTCTGTGTAAAAAGGTTGCCCCTCAGGTTCCCTTTTATTCTTTCCCCTCTAACCTTAAACTGATGCCCTTGAGTCCTCGATTCCCTAACCCTGGGAAAAAGACCGAGTGCATTAATGTTGTCCATGTCTCTCATGATCTTGTACATCTCTCTAAGATTCCCCCTTCAGTCCCCTACGCTCTAAAGAAAAAAGTCCTAGCTTGTCCAACCTCTCCCTATAACTTAGATTATTGAGTTCAGGCAAGATCCTTTTAAATTTCTTCTGTGCTCTTTCCAGTGTTATGACATGGGGTAAACCCTTCTGTTCAATTTAAACCAGCAACACAGGAAAGAGTTATCCCGTACAGTAATCTGGGAAAATTCAAAAGGTCAAGAACTAATAACTTTGTTTCTTAAAGTAGGACAGAGAATAATTAACTAATGACTATTTACAACTCCTCCCTCTAACCTATCCTTTACCTTTCCTTCTATAATACAATAAAACTCCTGATTAAGATTTACAAAACAAAACTTCTTATCTCAAAACCAGGCAGCTTTCGGTTCTTCTCTGTATCCCTGTTTTCTTTTCTTCTTCTTGGGGTTTTGCTTCACAGGTTACTGATCGATAAAGGTACCTTTAAGAGAGCTCTCCTGTGGGCAGTTTGCAGATATCATTGGCTTGGCAGTTATCCTCCCAACTGTTCAATTTTCTCTGGTCTTATACCCCAAAGCATCGGATTGAGTCATTGGCTTTTAAGATTGTCAATATACTAAATTCAAACTTGATTGGAGTGCTTTTTTTTGGTTTGGGGCATAATTTAAACTGATTGGCCTAATTCAAATTTGTTTTTGTCTCTAGGAAACCAGCTACCCCAGTAGCTGGAGCACATGTTACATTGTGTCTCTTGGTGCTGTCACTGCTAGCTTTTACTCTCTTAAAGGTACAGTACACCCACCTCTTCATAAAACCAGTTTAATAACATCCTTCCTTTTACAAGGTGACCAAAACTGAACACAGTACTCCAAGTGTGGCCTCACCAACGTCCTGTATAACTGCAACATAACTTCCCAACTTCTATACTCAGTGCCCTGACTGATGAGGGCCAGTGTGCCAAAAGCCGCCTTCACTGCCCTGTCTACCTGGGACTCCACTTTCAGAGAACCGTGCACCTGAACTCCAAGGTCCCTCTGTTCCACTACACTCCTTAAGGCCCGAACATTCACCATGAAACTCCTACCTTGATTTGACTTTCCAAAATGCAAGACCTCGCACTTACCTGTATTAAACTCCATCTGCCATTTCTCAGCACACTTCCCCTGCTGTAATTTCTGATAGTCTTCCTCACTGTCCGTGATACCGCCTATTTCAGTGTCATCAGCAAACTTAGTCATCATACCTTGTACATCTCATCCAAATCAAACAGCAGTGGGCCCAGTACTGACCCCTAGTCACAGGCCTCTAGTCCGACAAGCATCCTTCCACCATTACCCTCTGCTTCCAATCATCAAGCCAATTGTCTATCCATTTTGTCAGCCCCACACTCAATTCCATGCAATCTAACCTTCCAGAGCAGCCTACCATGTGGAACCTTATCAAAGCCTTTACTGAAATCCCATATAGACTATGTCTGCCACCCTGCCCTCGTCAACCTTCCTGGTCACTTCATCTAAGAACTAACAAATTTGTGAGGCATGATCTCCCACTCACAAAGCCATGCTGACTATTCCTAATCAAATCCAGTCTTCCCAAATGCTTGTATATCTTATCTGTCAGGATCTTCTCCAGTAACTTACCCACCCACAGATGTTAAGCTTTCTGGTCTATAGTTCCCAGGTTTTTCTTTGTAGCCCTTCTTGAATAAGGACACAACATTCGTTGCCCTCCAGTCTTCCGGGACCTCACCCGTGGCTAATGATGACGCAAAAATATCAGCCAGGACCCCTGCAATTTCTTCTCCAGCCTCTTGGATATATCTGGTCAGGACCAGGAGATTATCCACCTTCATACATTCTAATAGATCCAACACCGCCTCTAATGTAATATAGACTGTCCCCAAGATATCATCACTAACTTCCCCAAGTCTTCATGTCTTTCTCCACGATAAGCACAAGAGAAATACTCATTGAGGACCTCACCCATCTTCTGTGGTTCTACACATACATGTACACTTTGGTCCTTGAGGGGCTCTATTCTCTCTAATTATTATTTATTAATTAAATATTATAACTTGCCTCTTCCTGAAGGGTTCGCCACCAGGGAGCAGCCCTCACCCCCTTGTGGTTTGGAGTTACCTGGAGTAGAACCTACTGGTTCCACAGTTGGCCAAGGCTTGAACAGCAACTCCTTTCCTGGGCCTGGGATGACCACCTTCTGAGGCACCAAATGTACCTGTCACGTTGTTATCATGCAGGGCATTCTGTAACCAGTCTGGGATCCTGGCTAGGAATGAACAAACCCTGGGGGGAGAGAGTGCTCACGGATCAGGACGTGAGGCGAAATGTTATTTAGAAAGATCAACGTGGGATCCTTGGGTTTATTGGTGGAGCCGCAGCATCCAAGTGCAAGGGAGCTTTGGTGTATGTATACAACACTGGTTCAGCTTCGTCTGATGTATTCCACCCAGTTCTGGGCACCACATCGTTTGGGGTGAGCGGGATCTTGCTGTGCGTGAATTGGCTGCTGCTGCATTTCCTACATCAGCATGGCAGGGCTGTTTGTGACCTGTAATGGTGCAGAGATTCGCATTGCCCCTGTCCTTTTCTGAACCTTCCCAGGCCCAGTGCGATGTGTGAAGGCATTGGAGGAGTTCTGGTTTATCAAACAACAGATTTGAAGCTTAGGAGACCGAGATGGGCTGATTGGCCTCCTTCCGTTTGCTCAGGCAGTGCTGATAGAGGGTTGCATAAGGATGTTACAGAGATGGTATCAATAATCTTCATTGTGCCTGACTCCCTTGTGCAGAGACTGTCTGAAACAGCTGATCCGGAGCAGCACTGACCCACAGGTACCCTGTCCATTTCGAGATGACAGCTACGCATGTGACAGCAAATTGCAGGAGCGGGAGATCCGAGCAGTGAGTACTGTCTGCGATCTGGGGAGGGGAGGGGGGCGGGCTGGGGTCTGAGTACTGAGTGATCTCTCAGACCTGGGAAGGGGAGGGGGCTGCCTATTGAGTGCACTCTTGGGCTTGGGGTCAGGGCACTGAATGCCCTCAGAAACATGGGAAAGGAGGGGATTGTGGAATGTGGGAGAGGGGAAGCTGGAGGGGAAATGTGAGCTGTAACTGAGCTCTGGTACTGCTGTTGATGCTGGGGTTAAATTGGAGCCTTCCAGGTTGAGAGAGACAGACTTTTGGTGCATAAGACTGAGGTTTATTGAGTAAATAGAATTGAAGCACAGATCAGCCATGATGTAATTGAATGCAGAGCAGGACTGATGGGCTGAATGGCCTGCCTATGGTCTACCGCTGCTTCCTTGCTGTCTGGTTCTCTGCTTGCCATTTGATTGTTCACAAGTGGACATCTGCTTTCTATCTGTTTGACCATTTACTGTCTAGTTATTCACTCGCTGTTTGATTGTTCACTTGACATCAGAATAGAAGTAGACCATTTGGCCCATCAAGCCTGCTTGCTCCTCGTTAGTCCACTTCCTGTCTTGGTTCTCTCTGAGATCTCTTTATCGAGGGAGGCAAATTAATGATGGTTACTGATGTAGAGCGGGCTTCAGGACCTCTGGGTGGGAGTATTGCCAGGGGTGAATCTTCCAGGATATCTGATCATCCATCTGCCCTGACTCAGTCCATTGTACTGGCTGCAGTGCATTGGCTCACGCTGTGGTGCTTTGGGTAATCTTAATGTGAGCTGAAAATGTGTTGCTGGAAAAGCGCAGCAGGTCAGGCAGCATCCAAGGAAGAGGAGAGTCGACGTTTCGGGCATAAGCCCTTCTTCAGGAGGGCTTATGTGAATCTTACTGTGAGGGCTATGAGTGTGGTCCAGTTCCCTATGGATGGAACAAGGGGATAGTGAGTCAGGCAGCTGAGGAAAGATTTTGTAATTTGACTGCAACATTACTGTTCAGGCCCTAGTCACTGAACTTAACAGTTTAAGAGAGAACCAGCCAACTCAACACGGGTCTGCCTTGTGATCAAATTTATCATGGATTGTTACTGCAAAAAGACACTTGAAGCTTTTTAGCCTGAATTCATCAGGACTGTTTGCAAGAATGCAAATGTAAAGAGGAATCACCTTTATGTGTGACTATGTTAACTGTCAATCATCATCAACTGGTGCATCCTCCATGGCACCTCCTCTACCAATCACAGTCCACTGGCCGGCCAATCAATCAATCACTTCTTGCACAGGATAAAATGTTCCCTTTTAAGTTGGTATTCTTGCAATGTGTCCTGATGAGGCCAGGATGAAAAGCTTGAACAAAATGTTTTATTTCCAACAATGAATCTTATAGGGATTAACGTTACAGTGTCAATAACTGAACATTTTTAACCAGCGCCTTGTATTTGCATCGCACTTTTAACTCAGTAAACCATTCATGGAAGCAATACCAGGCAGGTTTCAACATTGAGTCAAAGGAGGGAATATTAGCAGTGATGACCAAAGCTTTCCTCAAAGAGTTAGGTTTGAAAGGTGGGGGGAGAGAGAGAGAGAGAGAGCGCTAAGGGAGATGACAGAGATAAAGAGGGGGAAGGAAAGTCGAGGAGGAGAATTTGAAATTCAAGGAACCAATGCAAAACAACAAATATGGGCTATAATAAAACAGATAATTGCGATGCTGGAAATCTGAAACAAAATCCAAAGTATCTGGAGAAACTCGGCACATCTGGCAGCATCTGTTAACGGAGAGAGAGAGCAGAGTTAACAATTCGAGTCCTGTGACACCCCCCCATTCAGAATGTTAGCTGGGACTGAGTGAAGGGGTTTTTGCTCGGAGTTAGGACATCATGAAGTCGCTGTTATGTAACTGATCTTGGATTTCTCTTTCTCAGCTGGTTTCCCACGAAGACTATGATAAGTTCCTTGACCGCAGTATGAGTGTTGCAGAGAGCAGCAGTGAAAACAGTTACCACTGCAAAACGGCAGACTGCAAGGGCTGGTGTATATACGAAGATGCAGTCAATGAATTCTGCTGCCCAATCTGCTTAAAGCTCAACTGTTTGCTCTGCAAGGTAAACCTCAACGAGAATTAGCCCAACCAATCATTTAACTAACTACAGCGATTCCACCGTCAGCTGTGAATGCTGGGGGAGTGCCGCACTGTCGGAGGGTCAGTGCTGGGGGAGTGCCGCACTGTCGGAGGGTCAGTGCTGGGGGAGTGCCGCACTGTCGGAGGGTCAGTGCTGAGGGAGCACCGCACTGTCGGAGGGTCAGTGCGGAGGGAGTGCCGAACTGTCGGGGGGTCAGTGCTGAGGAAGCGCCGCACTGTCGGAGAGTCTGTGCTGAGGGAGTGCCGCACTAATAGAGGGTCAGTGCTGGGGGAGTGCCGCACTGTCAGAGGGTCAGTGCTGAGGGAGCGCCGCACTGTCGGAGGGTCAGT
>NC_057714.1:122127264-122139017 GCF_004010195.1 Chiloscyllium plagiosum | reverse complement strand
GCCGCACTGTCAGAGGGTCAGTGCTGGGTGAGTGCCGCACTGTCAGAGGGTCAGTGCTGGGTGAGTGCCGCACTGTCAGAGGGTCAGTGCTGGGTGAGTGCCGCACTGTCAGAGGGTCAGTGCTGGGTGAGTGCCGCACTGTCGGAGGGTCAGTGCTGGGGGAGTGCCGCACTGTCGGAGGGTCAGTGCCGGGGTAGTGCCGCACTGTCGGAGGGTCAGTGCTGAGGGATTGGGCACTGTCAGAGCTGAGGGAGTGCCGCACTGTCAGAGGGTCAGTGCTGAGGGAGCGCTGCACTATCAGAGGGTCAGTGCTGAGGGAGTGCCGCACTATCAGAGGGTCAGTGCTGAGGGAGTGCCGCACTATCAGAGGGTTAGTGCTGAGGCAGCGCCGCACTGTCAGAGGGTCAGTGCTGGGTGAGTGCCGCACTGTCAGAGGGTCAGTGCTGGGGGAGTGCCGCACTGTCAGAGGGTCAGTGCTAAGGGAGCGCCGCACTGTTGGAGGGTCAGTGCTGAGGGAGTGCCGCACTGTCAGAGAGTCAGTGCTTGGATGAAGTATTCAAGTAAGGTTCTATCTGTAAAGAAAGATCTCTCCCCTCCCTTGTGTGTGAATTAAAATCCTTTATGACTATGAAAATAAGAACTTCTAACTCAGGTAAAGACGTAGGTCCAACTGTCCAGTTACCAATGGTGGATTCTCTGTTACTCTGCAGTCAATGCCCACAGGATTGTCACATTGTTCCTAGCCTCTGACCTGCTGTTGTAACCATAGTTTTATATGGCTAGTCCAGTTCAATACCTGGTCAGTGACAACACCAGGATGTTGACAGTAGGGAATCTAGTGAAGGTAACGCCATTGAATGTCAAGGGGGAAGGGTTAGTCACTGCCCAGCACTTATGTGGCACAAATGTGGAAAGATCAATGCTGAGGGAGTGCCGCACTGTCGGAGGGTCAGTGCTGAGGGAGTGCCGCACTGTCAGAGGGTCAATGACATCTCCCCTCTCATCTTTTGAAACTCCCCCATGTACAGACCCAGAGTCCGAGGAACATGGGACTTGTGAGCAATGGTAGCCCCTCACCCAGATGACAGCTGAAACAACCAGCATCTCCCCTGTCTGCCCAGGGGCATGGTTGTCTCCTGTCCAGTTTCCTGGAATGTCAGACTGTGGAATATGAGGATGCTACTTGGCTATACTCTCGGTGGGATTCTCTGGCTTCAGAAAGGTTCAATTCTGATTCTCTCTGAGTGAGGAGAGGCAGGGGATCTGTGTTAACTGAGTTAGGCAGGCAAGCGGAGTTGAAGCCATCATCTTATTGAATGGCGGAGCAGGCTCGAGGGGCTGAATGGCCTCCTCGAGCGCCTAATTCATTTGATCTTTTACCAGCATGCCAGTCTTGGTGATGGAGTATTGTCCAACTTCCTCCGAAAGCCTTACAGCATGCTCACTCTGTGTGTGTGTGTGTGTGTCTCTCTCTCTCTTTCCTCCCTCCCCCTTCCCTGTTATAGGCAATCCATGAAGGCATGAACTGTATGCAATACCAGGACGACCTGCGTAACCGAGCAATGAATGATTCTGCAGCTCGCCGCACCACCGAGATGCTGAAGGTAAATCCTGGATTCTAGCAGCATGGGCAGGTCTGCCCGAGGTGAGGGCTCACGCAAGAGGAGGGCTGTTCCAGAAGATTCTTTCCCTTGTTCTTGTGTGTGGGAGTATGGGGAAAACAATTCTAATCCTTGGAGAGGTTTGGGTTTGGTAAAGAGTTCCAGCTCATACCCCCACCCCCATTCACTGCTTTCACTCCCTCTCCCCTTCCCATCCCACCACTGACTCAAGTACAACAACAATGTGCATTTGTATAACTCCTTCAGAGTAATGTTCTAAAGTGTTTCTCAGGAGCATTATCAAGGACTGAATTGGAGGAGAAGGTATTGGTGGCGGATGCAGAAAGCTTGGTTATAAAATCACAGGATGTTAAAGAGGGGAGGAGGGAGTTAGGTAGGAGATGTGGGAGCCTCTGGCCTAGCAGCTGAAGGTGTGGGTGTAGGGATGGTGGTGGTAGAAGGATCCAGAATTGGAGGAGTGCAGTGATCTTGGAGGACTGGAGGGGTTTACAGAGATACCAGGAGAGTGCGAGAGCATACGGTGACTATAAAACAAACTGAGAATCCTAAAATTGAGGTTTGGTTGAACCAGGAGCTAATGTTAGTCAATGCGAACAGTGAGTATTGAATGAATTGAACTTGATGCAAGTTAGGACACTGACAGCAGAGTTTTGTTTGAGCACAAGTTGGCAGATGGGCCACAGTAAAAGGTTCACTAGATTAGTCCCTGAGATAAGACTTTCACCACTCGGCCCACCAAGTTCTCTCCACCATACAATGAGATCGTGGCTGATCTGATGATCCTCAGTTGCACCCCCCCTGCCTTTTCTCACTCACCCTCCATTCTCTTACTGCTTGAAAGAGGTTACCGTATGCTGATAGGTGTGGAATGTGCCACTGGACCGTGAGAGATTCTATCAGTGAGATCCACAGGATAGGCACTGAGACGCTGTTTCCCCTGACTGCAGTATCTCGAATCCAGCGTCAGCCATTTAAAGGGCAAGAGAAGGGGGAATTTCTTCACTCTGAGAGCTAGGAATCTTTGGAATTCGGCAAGTTAGGGCGGTTCAGTTGAGTTCATTCCAGTCTGACATTGATAGACTTTCATTCAGTCAAGGGAGAAGTGTGGGTGAGGTGAGGGATTGGCCATGATGGTGTTGGATGATGGTGCTGGGGCTGGATGGCCTACTCCTTCTCCTGGTTCTTATGTTCTTTCGATTCTGAGACAGGGGCGGTGTTGGCCCTATCCCAGAGGGTGGGGTCTCGGTATGTGGCAATTAATCTTCCTGACGTTGGTGAAGCTCTTCACCTTGCACTCATCCGGACCATCTGCAGTAATGCCAAACTGCAAACAGCAACTTGCACTCTCGGGGTGCAGCTCAGTTAGTGAGTCCGCCTATTGGCTGAGGAGTTGCCAAAGAGGGAGCAACAGAGAACTGTAAACTTCCAAAATCTTTGTTGAGAAACTGTGGAAGGTTCAGATGTCATTCTTTAGTTTGCAGAGAAGGGCTCATTGTGTCTGAGCGTAAGCAGCCTCTGGCCATGTAAATGAACATGTTCCAAACTTGTTATTTTGGATGAGCACAACAAACAACTTCCTTAATTTAACAGTCTTTGCATTAATGACAATTCCAATGTCCACTTTCCAGACAATGGTTCAGAGGGGAGACGCTATGCACTGCCCCAAGTGTAAGATCATTGTGCAGCTGAAGGACGGATGTGATTGGTTACGGTGTCCGATCTGTCACACGGAGATCTGCTGGGTCACCAAGGGATACCGCTGGGGTCCTAGGGTAAGCTGGCTAACAGACAGCCCATTGGTTATCTTTGTGTGTGGCATTGGAGATAGTGCAGAGAATGTTCACTGAGTTCATCCAGGACCCTGTAAATACTCCATTATCAATAACCTGCCCAACTCCCTTCAAAGTCAGAACTCTCACTACACCAGGTTATAGTCCAGCAGGTTTATTTGAGATCACAAGCTTTCAGCTGATGAAGGAGCAGGGCGTGGTGGCTCAGTGATTAGCACTGCTGCCTCACAGCACTAGGGACCCGGGTTCGATTCCAGCCTCGGGCAACTGTGTGGAGTTTTCACATTCTCCCCGTATCTGTATGGGTTTCCTCTGGGTGCTCCGGTTTCCTCCCACAGTCCAAAGATGTACAGGTTAGGTGAATTGGCCATGCTAAATTGCCCATAGTGTTAGGTGCATTAGTCAGAGGTAAATACAGGGCAGGGGAATGGGTCTGGGTGGGTTACTCTTTGGAGGGTCGGTGTGGGCTTTTGGGTCTAAGGGCCTATTTCCATGCTGTAGGGAATCTAATCTAATCACATCAGAGTTCACAGTATTCCAGCTGTGGCCTGCCTCATTCCTTATATTCACAAATTCTCCTGACTTTTATACTCCCATTCCCTTTGAGATAAAGGCCAACCTCCCACTTGTCTCCCTTATTACCTGCTGAACTTGAATGCTCGCCTTTTCTGATTCAGGGACCAGGACTCCCTAATGCCTCTGTTCTGTAGCTTTCTGCAGTCTGTATCCACATAAAAAATATTCCGCTTCTATTCTTCCTTTTAAAGTGCATAATCCTACATTCCCCACATTATGTTCCATTTACCAGAACGACAACTCTCTGCAGATTCGGTGTGTTATCCTCACCTCTCTCCTTCCCACTTACGTTTCAGTCGTCCACACACTTGATGATAATACATTCACTTACCTCGTCCAATATAAATTGTAACTAACTGTGGGCCCAGTGCTGATCCCTGGGGCACTCCACTAGCTACATCCTGCCATCCTGAAAATGATTCCCTTATCCCAACTCTCTGCCTCCAGTGTAGAAACAGGCCATTCAGCCCATTGAGTCCACACTAACCCTCCAAAGAGCAGCCCAGCCCACCCAGACCCCTAATCCCCTGCCCTATCCCTGGAACCATATCAGTTTTCCTGTCCTTTGATAGTTTTCCAGTATTTAAGGATTGCTGGAAGGTGAGGATCTGTGCATCCACCATGTAGCTAACCTCTCGCTGTTCTCTCTGCCCTCTTCCTCACTACCACACCCCCCTCCCATGCTGCAGGGACCTGGAGATACCAGTGGAGGATGTCGCTGTCTTGTCAATGGCCAGCGGTGCCACCCACTCTGTCAGAATTGTCACTGACTCCTCGCAGTCACCTCAGGGGTTGGTGCAGGTGGGTAGGGGATGAGAACCTGCTGATCCTGTATAGTCTGTGTCACAACTAACCAGCCATGGAAAGAAAGCAGCCAGGACAATGAAATGCACCGGGAATGGACAACGTGACCTCCACAGCATGACCTCTCCCTGTCTGACCCACAGGGGTGACCTCTCACTGCGACCTCTCCCTGTCTGACCCACAGCCTGACCACTCCCTGTCTGACCCACAGTGCGATTTCTCACTACGATCTCTCCCTGTCTGACCCACAGCCTGACCTCTCCCTGTCTGACCCACGGCGCAACCTCTCACTGCAACCTATCCCTGTCTGACCCCCAGCCTGACCTCTTACTGCGACCTCTTGCTGTCTGACCCACAGCGCGAACTTTGCTGGTCATTTCCCAAGACCCCAGGGCAGCCTATGGGTGTTGTGGAGCTGCTACAGCACAGGCCTGTTGGCTTGAAGGTGGCATAATGACACTGTCACTGGGCGAGTTATCCAGAGGGCCAGGTTACTGTTTGGGTACACGGGTTCAAATCCCACCGCAGTGGCTGGCACAGTCTCCATCCATCCCCTGTGGAGTCTAACGCTAGTGTCTGTGATGGTGGCCATTAAACTTTCACTGTCCACCTGATCCTTCAGGGAAGAGAAGCCTTCCCCTTGTCTGCCCCTGTCTGACTCCAGACCCACAGCAATGTGGTTGATTATTAGCTGGACTCTGGGCAATTAGGGACATCTGATTGACTCTGGCCTTGTCAGCAATACCCACATCCCATAAAGACTCGGGAACCTTCATTTTCCAATGATTTGTTGGTGTGTACAGTTGTCGAGAGAGTGAATGGTTTTTTTTGATGGCTGGGAGTGATTTACTCTCCTAATAATAACTTGGAGATGCCTGTTTTTTTATAAAATGCGTTCACAGGATGTGGGTGTGTCTGACTGGGCCCAATATTTATTGACCCTCCCTCGTTGCTCCTTGAGAAGGTGGGGGTGAGCTGCCTTCTTGAACGGGAGGGAATTCCAGGATTCTGATCCAGTGACAGTGCAGGAACGGCGATATAGTTCCAAGTCAGGATGATGAGAAGGCGCTGTCTCAGGAGCCTGGGTGAATTTCTGCAGTGCATCTTGTAAAGTGTACCCACTGCTGTCACTGAGCATTGAGAGTGTTTATGAATAACACGTGGAGGAAGTTTCCATTTACCTGAATCATTCCCTGAGACATTTTCTATGAATGGGGCTAATTAAAATAGCAACAGCTGTGGTTGGTTGGCCGGTTTCTCTCGGGTGACGCTGGGTCAGATAACTGCCTGTGCAGTCACTCCCAGATGTCTATCACTTTACAAAACCTGTCTTCGTCGACAGATTGTCGTCAGGTTTCTGGACAAAGAGGGAACTGTCTGAGGTTCCTTGGTCATGCTGTGTGAGCCTCTCCCTGTCGATCCCTGAGAGGGTTTTTTCCCACTGGATTCTGAACAATTTCCCCACGACAAGCCCCTCCATGCCATTCTCGCTCCTATAACTCTGGGAATATCCTGTTCCAGAGCGTTTGAATTTAGTTAGCCCTATCGCGAGCCAGTTAGCAATCTAAGCTGTGGCTTCAGCCTAACCAAATGGTGTCATTTATTGGGGGCTGGGGTTTTAGCTTTTCAGTGGCACAGCCTGTATTCTAAGTCGTCGCCTTGGTAGTACAAACTTTCAATCCTGCTTAGTGACAAGTTGCAAAAAATAGTTTATCTTGCACTCATCAGCACAAACATAAGGATGTCCAATCTCAAATGGTCAGAGTTTGTAGCTGAGGAGAAACAGGTGCTGATTGCTTGTTATGTCGACTGTGATTGGCTAGTGTGATGCTATCGAGAAAGCAATGGAGAACCCTAGCCTCAAAAAGAGCACAAGCCTTGAATGGGTTTCCTTTGTGCGGTGAACGGGTCCCTGCACGTGAATGCATGTTGCTTTGATCAAATGTGAATGAGCTGTGTTACAAACTCAAAGGATTATCTTAAAATTGTTTGAGGGTGTGGCTGCTGCACACTCTGGGATTGTTCAGCAGGTGCTGTCCAATGTCTATGTTTGGATTCACGAGTGTGGGTTCTTTGGGTGGTTTGTGCTCTGTCTAGAATGAGCAGCCATTTATTCAGGGGTGCTGTTTAGCTTCCGAATGGGAATTTGTACCTCTCTAACTTGTTACTGTTAAAAATGTGTGTTATGGTTCAAAGTATTTCACTTCCCGAGGAGAGGCACTGCTGGAATATGCTCCTGTTAAGAGGTCCGCCCGCATATATGCCATAGTGTACAAGCCAATACTGTGGGAACAGAAACTTTTAGAAACACACAGCAGGAAATGCAGCATGTGTGGGGGAAGGAAGTGCTCAACGTTTCTGACCTCTTTGTGTGTGCATAGATACTGCCTGACCACCCCCTCCCAGGATCTCCAACAGCTTTTACTGTTTCCAGTTTGCAGCACCTACTTGGCTTTTCTCTATGGTCGAGGAGAAAGTGAGGGCTGCAGATGCTGGAGATCAGAGCTGAAAATGTGTTGCTGGAACAGGGCAGCAGGTCAGGCAGCATCCAGGGAACAGGAGAATCGACGTTTCGGGCATAAGTCCTTCTTCAGGAAAATCTGAAGAAGGGCTTATGCCCGAAACGTCGATTCTCCTGTTCCCTGGATGCTGCCTGACCTGCTGCGCTGTTCCAGCAACACATTTTCAGCGCTTTTCTCTATGGTCTACTGGGACTAGACATGAGCAGTTCTCCACAGTGGCACAGAATCCAACCAGAGTCAGCCGATTGAGGAATGAACACAAGGCCAGGGAATCAGGGCTCTGGGCTTTATTCCAGAGAAGCCCAGCAAGTCTGGTGGCATCTGTGAGGAGAAGGCAGAGTTAACATTTCAGTCAGAGGTCTCTCAATTTCTCATTTTGGAATTAATTCTGGGATCTGGAGCGTGTCTGGAAGTAGTTTTCCATCCCTTGTTACCCTGAGCAGGAGCGCTGCAGTTCTCCTTTCCCCCAGGGTGGGTCCTTACCTTCTGAGCCAGGCTTTTTTAGGGTGAGGTCAAGATTTCCTCCCAGTGGAAGGGGGGAGGAGGGGAGTGGAAATCGCAGACTCATTCTCTCCCAAACAAATAGGATGTGGATGCTGGGTGTCAATCTGGATATTTTCTAAACAACCTGTTCATTGCTGCCAAGGCACATCTCTTGAGCCTCCTGCCTCAGACGTAGGGAGACTACCACTCTGATGTACCAGCCTGTCAGATTGAGATTACTGTACAACTGTTGGACAAAGTTATAAGTCACCGCACACAAGGTTATATTCCAACAGGTTTATTTGAAATCACAAGCTTTCAGAGCGCTGCCCCTTCATCAGGTGAGGTGGAGGGAAGCGCACCTGATGCAGGGATGACACTCCGAAAGGTTGTGATTTTAAACAAATCTGTTGGACTCTAACCTGTTGATGTGACTTCTGACCTTGTGCACCCCAATCCAATACTGGTATCTCCACATCATAGAACATAGAAAGATACAGCACACTACAGGCCCTTCAGCCCACGATGTTGTTCCTAAGATTCTGGACAGATTTTCCCAATCTCAATGGTTTCCCCAACTAACAAATTTTCTTATCATTATAATCGCCTCTGTGAGATAGGGTCAAAATCCTGGGACTCCTCCCTAAGTACATTGTGGGTCTACCTACAGCACATGGACTGCAGTGGTTCAGGAAGGCAGCTCACTTTCACCTTCTCAAGGGGCAACTAGGGATGGGCAATAAATGCTGGACCCAGCCAGTGACCTTTATATTCCCTGAATTTAAACAAATACCATGGGAATATAAACCCAGTGTAGATATTGTCACTGCTGTACAGGACTTGTGTGAATGGAAGAGCCACGATGTCAAAACCACAGAACAAACCCTATTCAGTATTCTTGCTGTTGTGTCCAGATGAATGTAAAATGAAAAGGTTCAGTGGTGTGCCCCCATTTTCAGTAATCCATATCCTCATTGTTTGAACCCTTGCTGACTTTAACCAGAGGTGAGAGCTCATCCAACACAAATGGAACAAGCTCCCGGCCCCTTGTTCTCACTGGCCTGCGAGGCTCTCCAGGTTGGTTTATAGAATTGCTGCTAATTAACCAGGAATGCGGTGTTGCTAATTAACCAGGAATGCAGTGTTTTACCAGTAGCAGGGTCTTGTGCTGCAGTGGTAGTGCCCCTGCCACTAATCCAGAAGGCCAGGTTCAAATCTGTATCCCAAAATGTTTGAACAGGCTGAATGAAAATGCCAGTTGTTTGCTATCAGATAAGTAAGCTGCTGTGTACACACACAGGTACATGCAAATTGCACACTTATGGAGGGAAGAAACAAACTCTCAAGTCAGCAGGGATGGAGGATCTGTAATTGTTCCTCATTGTGTGTGTGTGTGTGTGTGTCTCAAAGCCTTTTCCCTCCTACTCTATCCCAGGTAGGCAGGAAATTAACACAAATTGTTTTGAGGTTAGAGTGATATCAACACATCAGTCTCCCCACTG
The DNA here is from genome assembly GCF_004010195.1 of Chiloscyllium plagiosum. Taxonomy (NCBI): domain Eukaryota; kingdom Metazoa; phylum Chordata; class Chondrichthyes; order Orectolobiformes; family Hemiscylliidae; genus Chiloscyllium; species Chiloscyllium plagiosum. The sequence continues at coordinate 122,129,718 of NC_057714.1, read as the reverse complement.
TAACCAGTCTGACTCCTTTTGAGATTCTACGCTGTTCTGTCTGAATGGGACCAGGTGCTTATAGCACTGTGAAGTATTAACCCTTTCAGACCCACAGACAATAAAAGGAAGGTGTCAAACTGTGTCACCCAGTCACTGCCTGGGGAGTTGTGTGTGTGTGCACACAGTTGGAGAAGCTGATCAAATTATCTTATTCTGTAATACTTGTTATTGATGTATTTTTCTTTTGAGGCTTTGTTTAACCATGTACAGAAATGAAAATAAACTTTATTTTCTAAGTTACTCTGGATAGTGACGTGCTAATGTTTTGTGTTCTGTGCAATGTATTCTGGATGGTTTGGGGTGGGGAGGGTGTACCATAATGTTGGCTGATTGCCCACTTACCTCGACCGCTTGAGGTACTAAACCACTCCCCTCCATCCCCTTCAGCGTCAAATGTTATAGAATTGGATCTGCCATTGGTGTTCTCAGCTGGCCAGCAACACAGTGACCCTTGCAAAACAACCAAGGCGTGAGCTACAAGAATAATTAATTCTGGGCTTCAGCTTGTCAGATTCAAATAAAAAAGCTGAAGTAAAAATACAAAGTGCTTTAAACACAGTGGGTCTGGTAGCTATATTACTTGAGTGAGCGTGTGTGGTATTGGAACAAAATAAGATGATTAATTGCACAAGTGCAGATTAATGTGTATGATCCTACTGTCATTACAGAAATAAAACAGGAAACTGAAGATGCTGGAGAGCTGAAACAAAACTAGAATCTATGAAACTAAGAACTGGCAGCATCTATAGAGAGAAAGCAGAGTCATAGAAACAGAAACTAGGTGCAGGAGTATTCCATTCCTGCCTTCTCAGTAAGGTGTTTGATAAGGTTCCCCATGGTAGGTTGATGGAGAAAGTAAAGTCACGTGGGGTCCAGGGTGTATGAGCTAGATGGATAGCGAACTGACTGGGTAAGGTTTGTAGCAAGACTGGGCAGCAGGAGACAGAGTAGGAGTGGAAGGGAACTTCTCAAAATGGAGACCTGTGACCATGATGTCCCACAGGGATCCGTGCTGGGATCACTGTTGTTTGTGACATACATAAATGATCCGGAGGAAGGTATAGGCGGTCTGATTAGCAAGTTTGCAGATGACACTAAGATAGGTGGAGTAGCAGATAGTGAAAGGGACTGTCAGAGAATGCAGCAGAATATAGACAGATTGGAGAGTTGGACAGAGAACTGGCAGATGGAGTTCAATCTGGGCAAATGCGAGGTGATACATTCAAAGTTTGTGAGAAGATTTGTAGCTCGGGTGCTTATTGTTGTGGTTCTGTTCGCCGAGCTGGGAATTTGTGTTGCAGACGTTTCGTCCCCTGTCTAGGTGACATCCTCAGTGCTTGGGAGCATCCTGTGAAGCGCTTCTGTGATCTTTCCTCCGGCCTGTCCCTGCCGCTTCCGGTTGTCAGTTCCAGCTGTCCGCTGCAGTGGCTGGTATATTGGGTCCAGATCGATGTGGTTATTGATTGAATCTGTGGATGAGTGCCATGCCTCTAGGAATTCCCTGGCTGTTCTCTGTTTGGCTTGTCCTATAATAGTAGTGTTGTCCCAGTCGAATTCGACAAGAGAGAGACTCACGGTTGGTGTGTTGCCTCCCAGGTGCCAGAGTTCGTGATGTCTCTGATCGTGTTTTTGGGATCCTTGAGGGGGAACAGCCCCAAGTCGTGGTCCACGTAGGCACCAATTACATAGGTAAGAAGAGGGATGGGGATTTAAGGCAGAAATTCAGGGAGCTAGGGTGGAAGCTTAGAGCTGGGACAAACAGAGTTGTTGTCTCTGGTTTGTTGCCCGTGCCACTGCTACTGAGGTGAGGAATAGGGAGAGAAGAGGAGTCGAACACGTGGCTACAGGGATGGTGCAGGAGGGAGGGTTTTGGATTCTTGGGTAATTGTGGCTCTTTCTGGAGTAGGTGGGACCTCTACAAGCAGGATGGTCTTCATCTGAACCAGAGGGGTACCAATATCCTGGGGTGGGAAATTCACTAAAGCTATTGGGGTGGGTTTAAACTAATCCAGCAGGGGGATGGGAACCAAAATTGTAGTTTGAGTATAGAAAAGGTTGAGAGTAGGGAGGTCCGAAATCAAGTTTCAGGGGCGCAAGATGGCACCAGCAAGCAAGAAGTTGGTTGCTGGTGTCTACATCAACGCCAGGAGCATCTGGAATAAGGTGGATGAACTTGCAGCATGGGTTGGTAGCTGGGACTTGGACGTTGTGGCCATTTCAGAAAAATGGATAGATCAGGGACAGGAATGGCTGTTGCAGGTTCCGGGATTCAGATGTTTCAGTAAGTACAGAGAAGATAGTAAAAGAGGGGGTGGTGTGGCATTGTTGATCAGGGACAATATTACAGTTGTAGAAAGGATGTTTGGGGACTCGTCAACTGAGGTAGTATGGGCTGAGGTTAGAAACAGGAAA
>NC_057714.1:122122348-122125051 GCF_004010195.1 Chiloscyllium plagiosum | reverse complement strand
GTTCCAGAACCATGAGGTCATGCTACAGCTGTACAAAACTCTGGCGTGGCTGCACTTGGAGTATTGTGTACAGTTCTGGTCACCGCATTATAGAAAGGATGTGGAAGCTTTGGAAAGGGTGCAGAGGAGATTTACTAGGATGTTGCCTGGTATGGAGGGAAGGTCTTACCAGGAAAGGCTGAGGGACTTGAGGCTGTTTTCGTTAGAGAGAAGAAGGTTGAGAGGAGACTTAACTGAGACATACAAGATAATCAGAGGGTTAGGTAGGGTGGACAGGGAGAGCCTTTTTCCAAGTATGGTGACAGTGAACACGAGGGGGCATAGCTTTAAAGTGAGGGGTGATAGATATAGGACAGATGTCAGAGGTAGTTTCTTTACTCAGAGAGTAGTAAGGGTATGGAATGCTTTGCCTGCAACGGTAGTAGGTTCGCCAACTTTAAGTACATTTAAGTCGTCATTGGACAAGCATATGGACGTACATGGAAGAGTGTAGGTTAGATGGGCTTCAGATTGGTATGACAGGCCGGCGCAACATCGATGGCCGAAGGGCCTGTACTGCGCTGTAATGTTTTATGTTCTATGTTCATCGGACAGGGTATTGAGTACAAGAGTTGGCAGGTCATGTTACAATTGTATAAGATTCTGGATTAGAGAGGTGCTGGAAAAGCACAGCAGTTCAGGCAGCATCCGAGGAGCAGGAAAATTGACGTTTCGGGCAAAAACCCTTCATCAGCAATAGCAGGTGCTAACCACTATGCCACTGTGCTGCCCATAGTGCTAACCACTATACCACCGAGCTGCCCATGTTGTATAGGACTTTGGGTCGGCTACATTTAGAATACTGTGTTCAGTTCTGGTCGCCACATTACCAAAAGGATGTGGAAGCTTTGGAGAGGTTGCAGAGAAGGTTTACCAGGATGTTGCCTGGTATGGAGTGTGCTAGCTATGAGGAGAGGTTGAGGGGGAACCTGATTGAGGTCTGCAAAACCATGAGAGGTACAGACAGGGAGGATAGCACGAAGTTGCTCCCCTGAGTGGGGGGACTTAGTAGGGGCCATGAGTTCAAGGTGAGAGAGGAAATGTTTAAGGGAGATATAGATGGAAAGTTCTTTCCACAGAGGGTGGTGGGGGCCTGGAATGTGTTGCCAGTGGAGATGGTAGAGGTGGGATCAACGGCGTCATTTAAGATGTATCTAGACAGATACATGAATGGGCAGGGAGCAGAGGGATATAGATCCTTAGAAAGTAGGCAACAGATTTAGATAGAGGATCTGGATTGGCACAGGCTTGAAGGGCCGAAGGGCCTGTTCCTCCCCATATCCCTTTACCAACAAGGGCCACTTCCAGGTCCCTTTTCAATGGATCTAATGAACTGGTCCCAACAGCTTCCTGTGGGAGAGAATTCCACAGCTTCACAACTCTTGGTGAGTGAAGAAATGTTTCCTCATCTCAGTCCTGAATGGCCTACCTCTTAATCTTAGACTGTGGTGCCTAGTTCTGGACCTCCCCAACATTGGGAACATTCTTCCCACATCTAGCCTGTCCAGTCCCATCAGAATCTAATGTGATTCCTCTTATTCTTCTAAATTTCAGTGAGTACAAGCTCAGTCGATCTAGTCTTTCCTCAAATCTGGTGAACCTTCACTGGATTCCCTCAATAACAAGAATGTCCTTCCTCAGACTGGGAGTCCAGCAACTCTTATCAGAACCATTAGGGAGACATGGTTACAAGTAGATCAAACCTGGGAACTAAATCTCCATGGGTACGTGTCTTTTCAAAAGGACAGGCAGGAAGGAAAGGGTGATGGGGGAACTTTCTTAATACAGGATTGAATAAGCATGATGGCAAGAAATAATCTTGAACCAGAAGATCTAGAATCCACATATAAAAAAGGGAAGTAACAGATACCAATAGCAGTAGTCTCTAACAATGGACATAGAATAAAACAGGAGATAATTAGGGCATGTGAGAAAGGCAGTATATTAGTCATGGGTGACTTTAATCTTGGTTGGGATAGTCAGATTGGCAGAGAAAGCCATATCAAAAGATTCATACAGTGTATTTGAGAGCAGTTTCTGATAAGAAAACATTGCGAATCCAACCAGGGATCAGGCTACTTTGGATCTGGTGAGGTGTAAGGTTGTGAGGTGAATGGGCTGGTGAAGCCCAGAGTAGGACTCTCTTTATGGCACTGATGCATGGTGATGGCATAAACTTTGATTATTTTATATTTTTTTTTACGAATCTTTATTCAATTTCCACCACCAGGAAGATAGGAAAACACACGAGTGGCCAGTGACAAGCGATGCCCTTCACATCAAAGGGCAGTGCTGTGTGATCAAACAGTGAAGGGGAGGGCAGAGACTAAATCAAAATAGAGTTGGAGGGGGAAATAATGCACTCCACTCCCTGCGGCGCCCACCTCTCCCTGAACAACTCCAGGGTGTTGGTGGACACCGCGTGCTCCTTCTCCAAGGACACCCTGGCTCTAACGTAACCACGGAAGAGGGGCAGGCAGTCGGCCCTAACGAACCCCTCCATGGCCTGCTGCCTCGACCTGTTTATGGCCAGTTTGGCCAGGCCCAGGAGCAGACCCACGAGGAGGTCTTCAGACCTGCCCTCCCTCCTCCGTACGGGGTGCCCGAAGATCAGGAGTGGGGGACTGAAGCGCAACCAAAAGCAGAGGAGGAGGTTTTTAAGAA
>NC_057714.1:122096835-122121848 GCF_004010195.1 Chiloscyllium plagiosum | reverse complement strand
CTCCCTCTACACTGTCCCCATTAAACACTCCCAGGACAGGGACAGCATGGCGTAGATAAAAAGTAAAGCCTCCTGTACACTGTCCCACTGGGGAGTGTCGGGCGGGGGTTAGGGATTGACNNNGGGGGGGGGGGGGGGGGGCAGGGCTGTCAGGCAGTGTCTGCGAGGCGCTCCCCTCACCTCGGAAATATGAAGCCAGAGCCAGGAGCAGGCCAGCCGCCTGGCTGTTCTGTCCAATCCCTACTGGAGTGCTCAGCACGATCGATTCTGTACTTGCTGCCCTCGACGCCCGAAGAATTCCGTACACGTTGGTCCCTTTCACCATCTGTGGTTTCAACAGGAAAGTGGGAATAAGTGACTCCTGGCAGAGTATGGTACAAACAGCAGCGGATCATCCCTGGGATCACTAACTCTCCTGACACTCCCAGTGGCACAGGCCATAAACACCTGCCTCTTTAAACTGTCCACAGTTATTATCATCAACCTCTTCAAACATGTTACTCCTTCGAAACAAAAAAATCCAACATGGATTTAATTGTTAAACTATTATTTCATAATTAAATCTGTAGCAAAACACTTTAATTCCCTGTACTTTATGGTATTTCTGAAACTCAGTATAAATATAATTTCTCTCTCGCTTCTCTCCTTGTTCTCTTTTTCTCTCGTCTCCCTTTTCTTTCTGTTCGTTCACGGGATGGGAGCATCACAGGGTGGGCCGGCATTTACTCCCCATCCCAGAAGGAAGTTACGAGTCAGCCACTTTGGTGTGGGTCAGGAGTCACATGTCAGTCAGACCAGGTAAGGATGGCAGCTTCCTTCCCTCAAGGGTAACACTCTCTCTCTCTCTCTCTCCTATCAGATGGTTTATATTAACATCCTTCTACTGTTTTTTTTTTGACGTGTGACCAATAATCTTTCCATTGTGATTTTTGACGTCTCTCTCAAAAGACCACTTGAGAATCAAACGACTGCACAATTTAACCAGCAGTTGGTTTTCGCTGTACCAGCAGCTTCTCTCAGCAAAATTACAACAACATTTTTGTCCATCCAACACCCGGATGGTCAAATATTCCAGATCGTCAAGAGGTCCACATAAACAATGTAAAAACACACAAGTAATAGAACCATAACGCAGGGGATGTATACTGCACTGTTATATCCTATTTACAGCGTAGATCACTGAAATAATAATGCAACTTTGCCTGAAATAAAACTAACAGCAGACAGCCTTCACACTCACACCCTCTGCTGAATACTTGGACATTGAGGTATTTCAGGAGAAATCGACTCGAAATCAACTGTTGATATTTTATAGAATCGAATCCCTACAGTGTGGAAACAGGCCCTTCAGCCCAACAAGTCCACACTGACCCTCCAGAGAGTAACCCACCCAGACCCATTGCCCTACCCTGTTACTCTACATTTAGCCCTGCCTAATGCACCTAACCTACACACCCCTGAACACTATGGACAATTTAGCATGGCCAATTCACTTGACCTTTGGATTGTGGGAGGAAACCGGAGCACCTGGAGAAAGCCCACGCAGACTCGGGGAGAATGTGCAAACTCCACTCAGTCTCTGAGGAAGGAATCGAACCTGGGTCTCTGGCGCTGTGAGGCAGCAGTGGTAACCACTGAGCTACTGTGCTGCCCCTTTCTCACTATTTAAAATGATTTCTCCCCTCCCCCTCTTTCTGTGAATGACTTTATAAACTTTATTTTGTGTGGCCATTCAATTGAACAACAAGTATATTTACACTGAGGTAAATAAATTAATAAAAAACGATAATAACTGGACAGAATAATACAGTAAACTTCTTGATATCTGCTTATCCTGACTTGGCACCACAGTGGTGGGAAGGATGTAAGAGTAGAGTACCCAGGGAAGCAGGTAGTGTGGAGGGAGAAGCGCACTGATTGCTGAGATTGCCTCCAGACTGTATCACTGTGCTTTCACCCAGTTGCCTAATGTTACAAGGGTCAGTTACTTACATATCTCTCCCGTATCTCATCGGGGAAGGGGAGAGTTCGGGAGAAGGTCTGGGTATGGGTCTCCAGCCCCAGGCCACTCATGGTCTTCACAAGCCATTCCACAGGCATCTCCCTGAAGTGAAGGAAAGTTTTGCAGTTAGAACAGGACACCACTGTGCTCAAAGCTTATTTTCAACTCTAAACTCTCCGTATGCACTGTCACCTTTTCCAGTTCCAGCTGACAACTCTGCACCTCCGCCCCAGTAACCCCCATCCAATGACATCCATCCCACTTCCAAACTATTCAGATACCTGACCTAGCAGCAAACCAGACGCCCAAACCTCAGATCCACAAGACCACATGAGGAACATGCAGTGTATGAATAGGCCACTCAGCCCCTCCAGACTATTCTGCAATTCTAGACTTTGATACTCTACTCCTAGCCTCAGATCTCTTGATATCATAATCAACTAGGAATCTATCAGTCTGTCCAGACCTTACTGAATGAGTGAGCTTTCACAGCTCTCTGGGGTAGAGAAATCCAAACCTTTACCCTGACAGAAGATGTTCTTCCTCATCTGGCCTTCAATGGATTTGCCTTTTATTTCGAGACTGTCCCTTGTTTCTTGAGCCCACGGCCAGGGCAAACTTTCTTTCTGAATCGACTGTTATTGCTTTGGGAACGTTGTAAATTTGGGGGCCTTTCACTGCTTTTGAAGAATGTAGGCCCAGTCGTCCACTTGGGAAATCAATCCGAACATCTGCTGTTCCTGTAGCAAGTATGACCTTGGGCTGAGGAATTAAGACAGCACTGCACTCCAAGTACAATCTCACTGGTGTTCTCTACAAGTGAAGCAGGATTTGTTTGCTCCTGTTCTCATCGTCTTGCAATAGAACAATACAGTGCAGAACAGGCCCTTCGGCCCTCGGTGTTGCGCTGACCTGTGAACTATTCTCAGCTCGTCCCCCTACACTATCCCAAAATCATCTATGTGCTTATCTAAGGGTTGTTTAAATCTCCCTAATGTGGCTGAGTTGACTACATTGGCAGGTAGGGCATTCCATGCTTTTACCACTCTCTGTGTAAAGAACCTGCCTCTGACATCTGTCTTAAATCTATCACCCCTCAATTTGCAGTTATGCCCCCTCGTACACGCTGATGTCATCATCCTAGGAAAAAGACTCTCACTGTCTACCCTATCTAATCCTCTGGTCATCTTGTATGTCCCTATCAAATCCCCTCTGCACCTTCTTCTTTCCAACGAGAACAGGTTCAAGTCTCTCAGCCTTTCCTCATAAGACCTTCCCTCCAGACCAGGCAACATCCTGGTAAATCTCTTCTGCACCTTTTCCAATGCTAGCACATCCTTCCTGAAATATGGCAACCAGAACTGTACGTAATATTCCAAGTGTGGGCGCACCAGCGTTTTGTATAATTGCAGCATGATATTGCGGCTCCTGACCTCAATCCCTCTACCAATGAAACCTAACACCGTATGCCTTCTTAACAGCACTATCCACCTGGGTGGCAACTTTCAGGGATCTATGTACATGGACTTCCAGATCCCTCTGCACATCCACAAGCAGAGCAATATCTATGCTGTTTGCTGCACCTACATTCTGGCCTTCAATGACAGGTTCCTTTGGACATCAACACTTCCCATTCTTTCATAAGGAATAGTCTGCTCCTCAGTTCCTCTGACCCAAGTGTATAATCTCTCACTACACAGATATTTCCCATGCGCTCTTCTTCTTGGCTACTCACTCAGTCTTCCACTCCCTCCGCCTCTCAGCTTACTTTTTCAATCAGGACTCCCGCCCACCTTCCGAGGACCCCTTCGCCCACCTCCAACGCACTCCATCCACCTGGACACCCCGCGCTGGCCTATTACCTGCCCTCGACCTCTTCATTTCCAACTGCCGCCGGGACATTAACCGCCTCAAACTGTCTACGTCCTTCCCCCATTCCAACCTCTCACTCTCACAACCCGCAGCCCTCCACTCCCTCTGCTCCAAATCCAACCAAAAAAAAAAATTTATCTCTCCACCCTGGAAGCTCCCTGCCTCATTCCTGATGACAGGCTTTGGCGCGAAATGTGGATTTTCCTGCTCCTCGGATGCTGCCTAACCTGTTGCGCTTTTCCAGCACCACTGTAATCTTGACACTGATCTCCAGCATCTGCAGTCCTCACTTTTGCCTACTCACTAAGTCTGTTGAAATCCCCAAGACCTCTCTGCAGCCCTCTCGTGACTCTCATTCCCACCAGGATTTGTATCATCTCCAAATATGGAAATGTTGCAACTGGTCTCCACATCTCAGTCGTTGTTACAGATGATGAAACGCTGGGTCAAAGCACTGATTGCTACAGTACCCCCACCACAGCTACAGTATCCCCACCGGTCACAGCTACAGTATCCCCACCGGTCACAGCTACAGTATCCCCACCGGTCACAGCTACAGTATCCCCACCGGTCACAGCTACAGTATCCCCACCGGTCACAGCTACAGTATCCCCACCGGTCACAGCTACAGTATCCCCACCGGTCACAGCTACAGTATCCCCACCGGTCACAGCTACAGTATCCCCACCGGTCACAGCTACAGTATCCCCACCGGTCACAGCTACAGTATCCCCACCGGTCACAGCTACAGTATCCCCACCGGTCACAGCTACAGTATCCCCACCGGTCACAGCTACAGTATCCCCACCGGTCACAGCTACAGTATCCCCACCGGTCACAGCTACAGTATCCCCACCGGTCACAGCTACAGTATCCCCACCGGTCACAGCTACAGTATCCCCACCGGTCACAGCTACAGTATCCCCACCGGTCACAGCTACAGTATCCCCACCGGTCACAGCTACAGTATCCCCACCGGTCACAGCTACAGTATCCCCACCGGTCACAGCTACAGTATCCCCACCGGTCACAGCTACAGTATCCCCACCGGTCACAGCTACAGTATCCCCACCGGTCACAGCTACAGTATCCCCACCGGTCACAGCTACAGTATCCCCACCGGTCACAGCTACAGTATCCCCACCGGTCACAGCTACAGTATCCCCACCGGTCACAGCTACAGTATCCCCACCGGTCACAGCTACAGTATCCCCACCGGTCACAGCTACAGTATCCCCACCGGTCACAGCTACAGTATCCCCACCGGTCACAGCTACAGTATCCCCACCGGTCACAGCTACAGTATCCCCACCGGTCACAGCTACAGTATCCCCACCGGTCACAGCTACAGTATCCCCACCGGTCACAGCTACAGTATCCCCACCGGTCACAGCTACAGTATCCCCACCGGTCACAGCTACAGTATCCCCACCGGTCACAGCTACAGTATCCCCACCGGTCACAGCTACAGTATCCCCACCGGTCACAGCTACAGTATCCCCACCGGTCACAGCTACAGTATCCCCACCGGTCACAGCTACAGTATCCCCACCGGTCACAGCTACAGTATCCCCACCGGTCACAGCTACAGTATCCCCACCGGTCACAGCTACAGTATCCCCACCGGTCACAGCTACAGTATCCCCACCGGTCACAGCTACAGTATCCCCACCGGTCACAGCTACAGTATCCCCACCGGTCACAGCTACAGTATCCCCACCGGTCACAGCTACAGTATCCCCACCGGTCACAGCTACAGTATCCCCACCGGTCACAGCTACAGTATCCCCACCGGTCACAGCTACAGTATCCCCACCGGTCACAGCTACAGTATCCCCACCGGTCACAGCTACAGTATCCCCACCGGTCACAGCTACAGTATCCCCACCGGTCACAGCTACAGTATCCCCACCGGTCACAGCTACAGTATCCCCACCGGTCACAGCTACAGTATCCCCACCGGTCACAGCTACAGTATCCCCACCGGTCACAGCTACAGTATCCCCACCGGTCACAGCTACAGTATCCCCACCGGTCACAGCTACAGTATCCCCACCGGTCACAGCTACAGTATCCCCACCGGTCACAGCTACAGTATCCCCACCGGTCACAGCTACAGTATCCCCACCGGTCACAGCTACAGTATCCCCACCGGTCACAGCTACAGTATCCCCACCGGTCACAGCTACAGTATCCCCACCGGTCACAGCTACAGTATCCCCACCGGTCACAGCTACAGTATCCCCACCGGTCACAGCTACAGTATCCCCACCGGTCACAGCTACAGTATCCCCACCGGTCACAGCTACAGTATCCCCACCGGTCACAGCTACAGTATCCCCACCGGTCACAGCTACAGTATCCCCACCGGTCACAGCTACAGTATCCCCACCGGTCACAGCTACAGTATCCCCACCGGTCACAGCTACAGTATCCCCACCGGTCACAGCTACAGTATCCCCACCGGTCACAGCTACAGTATCCCCACCGGTCACAGCTACAGTATCCCCACCGGTCACAGCTACAGTATCCCCACCGGTCACAGCTACAGTATCCCCACCGGTCACAGCTACAGTATCCCCACCGGTCACAGCTACAGTATCCCCACCGGTCACAGCTACAGTATCCCCACCGGTCACAGCTACAGTATCCCCACCGGTCACAGCTACAGTATCCCCACCGGTCACAGCTACAGTATCCCCACCGGTCACAGCTACAGTATCCCCACCGGTCACAGCTACAGTATCCCCACCGGTCACAGCTACAGTATCCCCACCGGTCACAGCTACAGTATCCCCACCGGTCACAGCTACAGTATCCCCACCGGTCACAGCTACAGTATCCCCACCGGTCACAGCTACAGTATCCCCACCGGTCACAGCTACAGTATCCCCACCGGTCACAGCTACAGTATCCCCACCGGTCACAGCTACAGTATCCCCACCGGTCACAGCTACAGTATCCCCACCGGTCACAGCTACAGTATCCCCACCGGTCACAGCTACAGTATCCCCACCGGTCACAGCTACAGTATCCCCACCGGTCACAGCTACAGTATCCCCACCGGTCACAGCTACAGTATCCCCACCGGTCACAGCTACAGTATCCCCACCGGTCACAGCTACAGTATCCCCACCGGTCACAGCTACAGTATCCCCACCGGTCACAGCTACAGTATCCCCACCGGTCACAGCTACAGTATCCCCACCGGTCACAGCTACAGTATCCCCACCGGTCACAGCTACAGTATCCCCACCGGTCACAGCTACAGTATCCCCACCGGTCACAGCTACAGTATCCCCACCGGTCACAGCTACAGTATCCCCACCGGTCACAGCTACAGTATCCCCACCGGTCACAGCTACAGTATCCCCACCGGTCACAGCTACAGTATCCCCACCGGTCACAGCTACATTATCCCCACTGGTCACAGCTACAGTATCCCACCGGCCACAGCTACAGTATCCCACCGGTCACAGCTACAGTATCCCCACCGGTCACAGCTACAGTATCCCCACCGGTCACAGCTACAGTATCCCCACCGGTCACAGCTACAGTATCCCCACCGGTCACAGCTGCAGTACACCACTGGTCACAGTGATGTTTTCACTGGTTGGGCATTTGAAACTGGTGGACACAGCTACACAATGAGAGGTCACTCTGTTAAAACTAAGGTAGAAAGAAATGTCTTCTCCTCGGGTCAGTGAATAGCTGGGGAGTTGAGAAATTCCATCCTTTACAGAGTCAGACTCATACAGCATGGAAACAGGCACTTTGGTGCCACTTGTCCATGCCGACCAGATATCCTAAATTAATCTAGCACATTTGCCAGCACTAAGCCCATATTCCTCTAAACTCTTCTTATGTACCCATTCAGATGCCTTTTAAATGTTGTCATTATACCAGCCTCCACCACTTCCTCTGGCAGCTCAATCCATATACGCAACATCCTCTGCGTGAAAAGTTACCTCTTAGGTCTTTTTAAAATCTTTCCCCTCTCATGTTTCCGTGCTGTATGACTCTATGCCTAGGGACGGGGGAAAAGTGCTGGCCAGCCAGCGATGCCCATGTCCCTTAAACAAAAGAAGAACACCTCTGGAAGATAGATCACGGGAACCTGGGGAATTGTCAATTTTCAATTTTTAACCTTCCATTAACTTTACCAACATTACTCTTTTATTAATAATAATCTTTCCAGTTTTATTAGAATTCTTCGGGGAGGAAACAGAAGACAAATGGGATGTTGGCCTTTCTTCCAAAGGGAGTGCACTTGAAAAGTTGGGAGGCTTTGCTAAAACTACGAAAGGCCCCAGTCAGAGCACAGCTGGAATACCGTGGGCAGTTTGGGGCTCCTTTTCTCAGGAGAGGGAGATTGACACTGGGGGCAGTCCAGAGAAGGTTCACTCGGCTGACCCTGGTTATGGAGGGACTGCCTGATGAGGAGAGGTGGAGTAGGTTGGGCCTGTAACTTGTTGGAGTTTAGAAGATTGAGAGGTTATCTTATTGAAACTTCGGGGACTTGCCAGCGAGAGATGTGGAGAGGCCGTTCCCCCGAGGGGGCATCACCTCAGTGTAAGGGGGTCACCCATTTCAGACGGAGATGAGCAGATATTTCTTCTCGCGGGGGGTTGTGAATCTGTGGAATTCTTCATCTCAGAGAGCCGTTGAGGCTGTGTCATTCAGTACATTGAAGGCTGAGAGAGACAGGATTTTAATCACTGGAGGAATCAAGAGTTATGGAGAAAAGGCAGGAGACTGGAGCTGAGGATGATCAGATCAGCCAAGACCTCATTGATTGGCAGCGCAGACCAAATGGTGCACTTCTGCTCCTGTTCCTTATGGTTAGTCCCTTCATTCTTATGAGTCCCTTGGATCTTTATTTCTGGGAATCTTTTTGTATATTTGTTGGTGAAAGCAGGCATTACCCAATTATTCACTTGCATTTCCCTATTTCCCATCATACATCGTCCTGACTTTGCCTGTGACAGATCCCCAATGACGAGTCATTGCTAATCTTTGTTGCATACCTTCAGAAGCTTTTACAGTCTGTTTTTATGTTTTGTGCTAGTTTACCCCCTCATCGTCTTCTCCTTTGCTTTATTAGTTCCTTGGTCCTCATTAACATTGATTCCAGCCCACCCTGTTCAGTCATACCCACTGCCAGTCCAAACTCATTCCTGGATAAACAGAAATATGAGCTCCCACCTTCTCAGGTCACACTCGACAAACAATGGCTCCAGCTTCTCTTACCCGGCCTTTTTCCCATGGGCGGAGAATTCCCGGGCATAGGATAGTGCCCTGTCACCATAGACAAAGTTCTCGTCGACCATGGTGGAGCCCATGGCATTTTCCGATGTGTACATTCGCAGGATAAAGGGTTCAAAGGCCAGGCCCATGAACCAAGAGACCCCAGCGATGTAGCACATGAAGCTGCAGCAAGGAGAAAACACAGAGAGAATCAGAAATAGCTGGTCATTAACCAACAGATCATCCCCTCATCAGCAAAAAGAGCAGTCAACTTCAGCAAATAAACAAAATCACCATCCACCCCATCAAACACCTGCAAGACAGGGACAGCATACAGAGTAAAGCTCCTTCTACACTATCCCCTCAAACACTCCCAGGACAGGCCCAGCACGAGGTTAGATAGAGTAAATGTTTCTTCACTTGTAAAGGGATTAAAGAGTATGGAGAGAAGGCAGGAACAGGTGATTGAGCTATGACTATATTGCATAGTGCAGCAGGCTTATAGGGCTGAAAGGCCTCCTCCTGCTCCTAGTTTTGAGGTTTATTTCCTACCCGAGCCCACTATTACACTGCTACTCACCACAGCGGCGTGTTCATCCTGGTGAGCAGGTTTGTCAGCACCTGCCGGCGGTTTGGATCTGAGAGCAGACCCATTTCTGCAACTTGACTCAGTGACACTGGAGGAAGAGGCACACTGTGGCTATACTGACATGTCCCCACTCTGAAAGCAAACAAAAGGAAGGAAAGGCAATGATTAACATGGTAAGGTTTGATCCTTAGGGTATGGGTCAGTGATGTCATTGTGGCTGTGGTCTTGGATGAAGAGGTGTACATGTAATTAGTGTTTAAAATATCAGATATTAATATTTATTAATATCAGATATTTCCCACTCCATGTTATAGATTGTTCAGCTACTGCACTATGGACATGAGATTAGAAATGTGTATATTTTAGATTGTATTCACAGAGTAGATGGGCAGGCAGTGGTGGTGGGAGAAGGTAGTAATGCCAATCCAGAACCCCAGGCAAATGATCTGGGTTCGAATCCCATTGGGACTGATGGTGAAACATGAATTCAATAATACACTAGGCCAATGGCAATCACGTAACTATTGTGGATTGTCTTAAAATTCCATCTGGTTTACTAATGTCCTTTAGGGAAAGAAATTATAGAATCCATTCAGTAGGCAATGAGACAGCCCTCCACCCTATCCCCACATTTCCCTTAACCAATCCACCTAACCTCCACAGCTTTGGACTGTGGAAGGAAACCAGAGAACCTGGAGGAAACCCACGCAGACATAGGGAGAATGTGCAAACTCCACACAGTCGCCTGAAGCTGGAATCGAACCCAAGTCCCTGGCGCTGTGAGGCAGCATGCCACACTTCTGCACTTACGCAGGACCAACTCTTAAATGTCCTCAGGGCACTCAGTTCAACAATAATTCAAAATAAATTCTGGCCTTGCCAGCAACATACCAAGAACAGAACTAAAATGATATCAGTGAGCTTATTTTTGGTGGGTTGGAGTGGAGAAGTTGAAAAGTTGGGGCTGCTGTTCTTCGAGCAAAGGAGATTTTTGATCAGCTTACAAGACTATTGTAGGTTTCAGTAAGGTAGAGGAAGAAAAGCTGTCCTGAGTGGTTGAAGGGAACATAGCTTCACCATTTAGACAAGACACAATGGGAGCAGAGGAAGAATTTTCTTTTTACACACTGAGTGGAAACGACCCGGAAATCTCTGCCCACGAGGGTGGTAAAGTGGAGACGCTGAATGAATTTGAAATGAAATTAATTGGCAGAGCTACAGGGATTGAGGAGAGGGGAGAACTTACTAGATAACACTGTGAAGGGATAACATGGGACTTGAATGGTCACTTTCTGAGGTGTAAATGACTCTATATCATAGGTACATACAATAACTGGGAACAGCTGAATATAACATTAATGGGGCTTCAAAGGGTAGGCACAAAGCATGCTATTGTGTTGTATCATTACAGCTTTCTCACAGATAAACCTGTAAAAGACACAACAGCCTGCAACTCTGTGGGAACTTCAGTCTACTGTTGCTGAGACCAGTGTAAGCAGCTTTGTGAACAGATTTGGTATCTGCTGTAGCAATGTGGCAAGTTTGAGTATAATCAGAAAAGCAACATTTTCAATGTGCCCTGTAAAGAGCTGTGTACAATTATCTCAAGCAGCTAATACTCTTCAGTAAATCGTCAGTGATTCCCAGGACTCAAACCAGAACATCCAATAATATTCAGCGTCAGGGCAATGGAGATATCAGGTAGAGTCCTGTAATACATCACACAGGGCAATGGGGATATCAAACAGCACCCTATGTTGCAATCTCTTGCTGCAGTTATACAGGGCCCCAGTGAGGTCACACCTCAAGCGTTATGTGCAATTTTGGTCTTCTCAAGTCATACAGCATGGAAACAGACCTTTTGGTCCAATCAGTCCATGCCAAACATAATCCCAAACTAAGCTAGCACCACCTGCCTGCTCCTAGCCCATATCCCTCCAAATATCCTTTTTCTATTCATGTATTCATCCAAATGTCTTTTAGACATTGCAATTGTACCCACATCTATCACTTCCTTGGGAAGTTCATTTCGCACACGAACCACCCTGTGTAAAAAATTTGTCTGAATCCAGCACAGGTCGACCAGACTGATTCCTGAAGTAGGGCTTATGCCCGAAACGTCGATTCTCTGCTCCTTGGATGCTGCCTGCCCTGCTGCGCTTTTCCAGCAACAATTTTTCAGCTCTGATCTCCAGCACCTGCAGTCCTCACTTTCTCCTGATTCCTGAGACGGCAGGACAGACATATGAGGAAAGACTGGACATGTACTCACTGGAATTCCACTGGTTGGTGGAATCTCATAGAAACATAAAATCCTGATGGGACTGGACAGACTAAATGCAGGAAGCATGTTCTTGGTTTAGGGGAAGTCCAGAACAAAGGGTCACAGTCTCAGAATAAGGGGTAAGCCATTCCGGACTGAAATGAGGAAGAATTTCTTCGTACAGTCATAGAGATGTACAGCACAGAAACAGAACCTTTGGTCCAACTTGTCCATGCCAACCAGACCTAGTTAACCTAGTCTGACCTAGTCCCATTTGCCAGCATTTGGCCCACATCCCTCTGAACCCCTCCTTTTCATGTGCCCATCCAGATTCCTTTTAAATGTAACCTTTCCCCACTCACCTTATGCCCTCTAATTCTAGACTCCACCACCCCAGGGAAAAGACCTTGCCTAATGTGTTTAAGATTAGATTAGATTCCTTGCAGTGTGGAAACAAGTCCACACCGACCCTCCGAAGAGTAACCCACCAGACCCATTCCCCCTGATTAATGCACCTAACACTACGGGCAATTTAGCGTGGCCAATTCACCTGACCTGCACATCTTTGGACTGTGGGAGGAACCCGGAGGAAACCCACGCAGACACGGGGAGAGTGTGCAAACTAAACACAGTCAGTCGCCCGAGGCTGGAACTGAACCCGGGATCCTGGTGCTAACCACCGTGCCACTGTGCCGCCCCTATCCATGCTCCTCATGATTTTATAATGGGGCTGGTTCACTAGATATATTCAAGAGGGGGCTGGACGTGGCCATTGCAGCTAAAGGGATGAAGAGGTTTGGGGAGAGGGCGGGAATGGGACACTGAGATCGCGTGACCATAGCGAATGGTAGAGCAGGCTCGAAGGGCCGAGTGGCCCACTCCTGCACCTATTTTCAACGTTTACCCCACACAAGGGCAATGGGGGTATATTGACAATTCCCTGCGGGTCTCCAGGGGCAGAGGTAGGGTCAGGGGGTGCCAGCCACCCTGTGATGCCCCTCACAGTCGAACATTCGTGGGCGGCGGCGGGAACGGTTTGATGGGGACACAGTCAGACCGCGGGTTCCCACGACATCGCCTCGGCCAGCACGGGCCGGGCCTGGCCTGGCCGTCCGTGGGGTAGGGAAGAGGTGGGCTTTAACCTCAGCCCTCACTCACCCCCGAGCTGGGAAACTGCGGCTGCTCCTTTCACCCCTCGAACTGACACCTCCCGCCTCAGACCGGAAGCCGGTCCACCCGGACAGTATACCGCCGCGCACGTATTTCCGGCCTCCACGACAACAAGATACAAACAGCGGCAAGAGCTTCCCTCCAGGCAGCAGGGTCCAATCGATTGCCATCAGCGCCACCTGTGGCCGGCAGAGAGCCCCTGCAGTTACTCACGTCTGTGCCAATTACAACTTTACATTGGGCTAAATGTTCGTTAGTTCAGTTGGATGGATGGCTGGTTTGTAACTTAGAACACTGCCTGATAGTGTTTTATTTTGACTCACTGAGGAGATTCTGATTCCCCTAATTATGTTTTAGAGTCATAGAGATGTACAGCATAGAAACAAGCCCTTCAGTCCAACCCATCCATGCTGACCAGATCTCCTAAACTAACCTAATCCCAGCATTTGACCCAAATCCCTCAAAACCCTTCCCATTCATATACCTATCCGGATGCCTATTAAATGTTGTCATTATACCAGTTCCTCTGGCAGCTCCTTCCGTTCACACACCACCCTCTGAATGAAAAAGGTGCCCCTTAGGTCCTTTTATATCTTTCCCCTTTCGCCTTAAATCTAAACACTCCCCTGAGGGAAAAACTTTGTCTATTTACCTATTCCATGCTCTTCCTGATTTTGTAAACCTCAATAAGGTCACCTCCACACCACTTCAAAGCAGTCAGAGTCATAGAGATGTACAGCATGGAAACAGACCCTTTGATCCAACCCGTCCACGCCGACCAGATATCCCAACCCAATCTAGTCCCACCTGCCAGCATCCGGCCCATATTCCTCCAAACCCTTCCTATTTATATACCCATCCAAATGCCTCTTAAATGTTGCAATTGTACCAGCCTCCACCACTTCCTCTGGCAGCTCATTCCATACATGTACCACCCTCTAAAAAGGGAAAAAGTTGCCCTTTAGGTCTCTTTTATATCTTTCCCCTCTCACCTTAAACCTATGCCCTCTAGTTCTGGACTCCCCCACCCCAGGGAAAATACTTGGACTGTTTATCCTATCCATGCCCCTCATAATTTTGTAAACCTTTATAAGGTCACCCCTCAGCCTCTGACGCTCCAGGGAAAACAGCCCCTCCCTGTAGTTCAAGTCCTCCAACCCTGGCAACATCCTTGTCAATCTTTTCTAAAGCCTTTCAAGTTTCACAACATCTTTCCGATAGGAAGTAGACCAGAATTGCACGCAATATTCCAACAGTGTCCTAACCAATGTCCTGTACAGCCGCAACATGACCTCCTGACTCCTGTACTTAATACTCTGACCAATAAAGGAAAGCATACCAACCGCTTTCTTCACTATCCCATCTACCTGCAATTCCACATTCAAGGAGCCAAGAACCTGCACTCCAAGGTCTCTTTGTTCAGCAACACTCCCTAGACCTTACCATTAAGTCTATAAGTCCTGCTAAGATTTGCTTTCCCAAAATGCAGCACCTCGCATTTATCTGAATTAAACTCCATCTGCCACTTCTCAGCCCATTGGCCCATCTGGTCCAGATCCTGTTGTAATCTGAGGTAACCCTCTTCACTGTCCACTACACCTCCAATTTTGGTGTCATCTGCAAACTTACTAACTGTAACTCTTATGCTCGCATCCTAATCATTTATGTAAATGACAAAAAGTAGAGTACCCAGCACCGATCCTTGTGGCACTCCACTGGTTACAGGCCTCCAGTCTGAAAAACAACCCTCCACCACCACCCTCTCTTCTACCTTTGAGCCAGTTCTGTATCCAAATGACTAGTTCTCCCCGTATTCCATGAGATCTCACCTTGCTAACCAGTCTCCCATGGGGAACCTTGTTGAACACCTTATTAAAGTCCATATAGATCACATCTACCGCTCTGCCCTCATCAATCTTCTTTGTTATTTCTTCAAAAAACTCAATCAAGTTTGTGAGACATGATTTCCCATGCACAAACCAATGTTGACTATCCCTAATTAGTCCTTGCCTTTCCAAATACATGTACATCCTGTCCCTCATGATTACCTCCAGTAACTTGCCCACCACTGAGGTCATGCTCACTGGTCTATAGTTCCCTGGCTTGTCTTTACCACCCTTCTTAAACAGTGGTACCACATTTTCCAACCTCCAGTCTTCTGACACCTCACCTGTGACTATCGGTGATACAAATATCTCAGCAAGAGGCCCAGCAATCATTCTCTAGTTTCCCACAGAGTTCTTGGGTACACCTGATCAGGTCCTGGGGATTTATCCACCTTTAACTGTTTCAAGACATCCAGCGCTCTGTAATCTGGACATTTTGCAAGATGTCACCATCTATCTCTCTACAGTCTATATCTTCGATATCCTTTTCCACAGTAAATACTGATGCAAAATATTCATATAGTATCTCCCTGTCGTGTTTATTTTTTTCCTCAATAGCACCCACGTTGTATGTGTAAGTGCAGTGATTAAATAAAGACACCATGTGCAAAAGACTTTATTCAATATTTACACCGCCAAGAAAACACCCATGTGGCTGGGGAACCAGCAACAAGCAAACCCCAATAAGGGCAATGAAGAAAGTGAAGGGGAAGGGAAGGGGTTAAATCAAATAGAAATAGAGGGGGAAATAAATCACTCCACCCACTGTGGTGCCTGCATCTCCCTCAAAAAAATCTGTTTTTATGATAACAGATGTTCAAGATGGCATGGCGTAGCAGTGTTGAGCCAGGGTCTCTTCTGCTCCCATCTGCTTTCTTACCCTTTCATTTTCTTCTTTTTGCTTGTGTCCTTTTTACGTTTCTCTTTAAGCTGGTGAAGAAAAGGCCTCTGGTAACAGCAAAGACAGGATGAGCCGGTCACAGCTTCACCTCCATCGAGGTCTCCCGATGACTGACCGAGAATCAGGTCCTGGGCTGACTCCCCTGGCCCAGACTGAGCTGAGGCTCCATGTCCACGGCTAGGCCCAAGTGCCTGAAGGAGCAGAAGCATTAGTGAGAAGGACAGCGGAGGGCCTCGATGACCAATGACCAGCAGCAGCATCTGAATGAACGTCAGATGGGGGACAGGAGATACTGAACCCATAAATCCAGCAAAATGAATGTCAGTTACAAAATACCCTGCAACAAACACTACATCAGATAGAGACTAGCCACCAAAAGACATGACCAGCTATCACTAGTGTCCTTACACACAGACTAGGACAACACATTCATCCTTGGACAGGCAAAACAGAGATATGCACGGGAATTCCTAGAGGCGTGGCATTCAAACCAGAATTCCATCAGTAAACACATTGATTTGGACCCCATTTACCAACCTCTGAGAAAAAAACCCAGAAATGATAGCAACCAGGTATCGTTAACAGACCAAGACACATAAATAGAAAGCAGAACACCAGCACTTCACCAGAGGCTCACTGATGTTACCTAGCATGGTGACGAAACAACTGAGAACAAACCTACTAGCTCAGCGAGCAATCTTACAACCTGAACCACAAATCTTCTCGAAAATCGTAATGTTCCCAACGTTGGGGAAGTCCAGAACTAGAGGTCACGGTCTAAGAATAAGCAATAAGCCCTTCAGGACTGAGATGAGGAAGAATTTCTTCACTCAGAGCTGTGAACCTGTGGAATTCTCTCCCATAGGAAGCTGTTGGGGCCAGTTTGTTAGGTATATTTAAGAAGATGCTGAACGTGGCCCTTGCGGCTAAAGGGATCAAGGGGTATGGGGAGAAAGTGGGAGTGGGATACCGAGATTGCATGATCAGCTATGATCGTATTGAATGGCGATGTATGCTCGAAAGGCCGAATGGCCTACTCCTGCACCTATTCTCTATGTTTTTATTCTGCATAACATATTTCACAGAGAATGATGTTCTTCTAGAGACAGCTGTCGTACAGCGTTGAAACAGATCCTTCAGTCTAACTCATTTGGCCCATATCCCTCTAAATGTTTCATATCCATGTACCTGTCCAAATATCTTTTAACTGTACCTGCCTCTACCACTTCCTCTGGCACTTTGTTTCATACACATAACACCCTGTGTATTAAAAAGTTACCCGTCAGATCCCTTTAAATCTTTTTCCTCTCACCTTAAATCTGTGCCCTCTATTGTCTGAGGATATTAGAGTCAGAGAAATAGAGATGTACAACACGGAAACAGACCCTTTGGTCCAACCCGTCCATGTCGACCATATATGCCAACCTAATCTAGTCCCATTTGCCAGCATTTTTCCCACGTTCCCTTAAACCCTTCCTATTCAGATACCCATCCAGATGCCTTAGTTTTGAACTCCCCTAACCCAGGGAAAAGACCTTGTCTGTGCCCCTCAGGATTTTATAAAGGTCACTCCTCAGCCCCCTATGCTCCAAGGTAAAACGTACCAGCCTATCCAGTCCCTCCTTATAATTCAAATCTTCTAGTCTTCGTAACATCTTCGTCAATCTTTTTTGCACCCTTTACAGTTTAATAATGTTTCCTATAGCAGAGTGACCAGAATTGTACACAGTACTCAAAATGTGGCCTTACAAATGTCTTGTAGTCATAACATGACGATCCAATTCCTGTACTGAATGCTCTGACTGATGAAGGCAAGTGTGCCAAACATCACCTTCACCATCCTGTCTGTATGCAACGCACGTTCAAGGAACCATGCACTTGTAGTCCTAGATCTCTGTTCGATAACACTCCCCACGGCTTTACCACTAACTGTACAAGTCCTGCCTGTTTAGCCTTACCAAAATGCAACATCACATATTTATCTAAATTGAATTTCATTTGCCATGCCTTGGCCAACTTACCGAGATCCAGTTGTACTCAAGAGATATTCTTCTTCACTGTCCACTGTACCACCTGTTTTGGTGTCATCCACAAACTTACTACCCATGCTTCCGATACTCTCATCTAAATAGTTTACATAAACGATGATCAAGTGGACTCGGCACTGATCCTACAGCACACCGCTGGTCACAGGTCTCCAGTCCGAACAACCCTCTACCAGCACCGTCTTCCACATCAAGCCAATTTGTATCCAACTGGCAACTGTCAATCCAACTGTCTCCCTCAATCCTATGTGATCTAACCTTACTAACTAGTCTACCATGCAGAATCCTATTGAAAGCCTTGCTAAAATACTTGTAGAGAAAAGGCAAAAGTGCAGATACTGGAGATCAGAATCAAGATTAGAGTGGTGCTGGAAAAAGCAGTATCTGAGGAGCAGGAAAATCAACGTTTTGGGCAAAAGCCCTTCATCAGAAATATTGAGAATGCCTATCACTCTGCCTTCGTCAACCTTCTTGGTCATGAAGGTGTGAAGTTAAAAGTTGTTAAACAGTAGAATTGCTTAAAAGTAGCTAAAGGGTAGAAGCAGTTAAAAGGGTTAAAATACAGATGCATGCTACCTCATTAAGTGAGCAGCGGGGAAGCCAGTGTGAGGAACTGGGAGGCCTATTGTCCCACCGAGGAGAAAGTGAGGTCTGCAAAAGGGTAGAAGCAGTTAAAAGGGTTAAAATACAGATGCATGCTACCTCATTAAGTGAGCAGCGGGGAAGCCAGTGAGGAACTGGGAGGCCTATTGTCCCACGGAGGAGAAAGTGAGGTCTGCAGATGCTGGAGATCAGAGCTGAAAAGCACAGCAGGTCAGGCAGCATCCAGGGAACAGGAGAATCGACGTTTCGGGCATAAGCCCTTCTTCCTGAAGAAGGGCTTATGCCTGAAACGTCGATTCTCCTGTTTCTTGGATGCTGCCTGACCTGCTGCGCTTTTCCAGCAACACATTTTCAGCTATTGTCCCACGGAAGCATTTCAAGACAGACAGACACAGCAACACTGCGGAACCACTTCGAGACGGTCAGTGGGCTCAGACCATCCTGTGGATGGATCGGACTTCTGGAGGGCAACGTGCCAACATGGCACCAGACACAAAGGGGGTGGGCTTCCTCAGTGACAGTCCAGGCACGTTACCCAGTGAATAAAAAGCAATGGTACTCCTTTGTTGGGAGAGAGACAGTGCTGCCAGACCTGCTGTCCAGGGTCAGCGCCGAATCCTCTCCAAAGCTTTTGTATAATCAGTTGTACTTTGACCTGTACTTTAACTCAAGTTTATGTTTTTTCCTGCAAGTCACTTCTTCAAAAAACTCAAATCAAGTTTGTGAGACACTGTTTCCCCACGCACAAAGAATGCTTACTACCCCTTATCAGTCCTTGCCTTTCCAAATACACCTAAATCCTGTCTCTCACAATCACCTCCAACACCCCTCCACACCACTGACGTTAGGCTCACCAGTCTGTAGTTAGAAACATAGAAAAAATACAGCGCAGTACAGACCCTTTGGCCCTCAATGTTGCGCCGATCCAAGCCCACCTAACCTACACTAGCCCACTATCCTCCATATGCCTATCCAATGCCCGTTTAAATGCCCATAAAGCGAGAGAGTCCACCACTGCTACTGGCAGGGCATTCCATGAACTCACGACTTGCTGAGTAAAAAATCTACCCCTAACATCTGTCCTATACCTACCACCCCTTAATTTAAAGCTATGCCCCCTGGTAATAGCTGACTCCATACGTGGAAATAGTTCCCTGCAACCTTTCTTTAATAATGGCACAATATTAGCCATCCTCCAAGTCTTCCTGCACCTCACCTGTGGTGGTTGATGATACAAATATCTCTGCTCGGGACCCCACAATTTCTTCCCTAGCTTCCCACAGCATGGGATACACTTGATCAATTCCTGTCTTGAAGTTTAGTTACAACACTGTAAAACATTTATATTGCTACAATATCATAGACTTACACAAGTCAGGGTTCTGCACGAGCCTACAGGGAATACCGCACGGGGGCCAGTATGAAACGTGCAAAAAGGTGAGAACCTTACCTGTAGCCAGGTAAGAAAATAAAAAAGTCTTGATTGTGCCTTGGCGGACAGGAGAAAATAAGAGGAAAAACTGAACAAAGCACTCAGCTGCGGTCGAGGGGCAAGGCTGCCTGGTGAGAGACAGACAGAGGATCCTCAGCTCTTACATCTCTGACAGGATTGAGCACTGCTGAGACATGGAGTCCAAGGAGAATAAACCTCCCCAAAGAGAGAGAAAAAATATACACACGAGGATACTACTAGAAATTACACACACAACCGATTGACTGACTACTCGGAGTTCATTACGAGAGAGACTGATTTATGACGTCACATGTGAACTGCATGAATCACAAAAAGGTAGGATCCAAGTTTAGTGGGTTATAGAGAAGACAACTGGGCCTTTTGTTTCAAAATTAACAGAGTATAAAAATGCTGGAGATCACAGCAGGTCAGGCAGCATCCACAGAAAGAAAGAAAGCTAATATTCTGAGTCTATGTGATTCTTTAGCTCTGATGAAATGTTAACTTGCTATCTCATGGATGCTGCATAACCTGCCATGATCTCCAGCATTTTTTGTTTCCAATACAGATTCCAGCACCTGCAGAAATTTGCTCCTGTAAAAACAGGGAGGTCTTGCTAAAACAATGCAGAACACTAGTCAGACCACAGCTGGAAGACTGTGAACAGTCTTGGGCCCCTCATCTATAGGGTAATACATAGGCAATCCTAAGGAGGTTCACTTGGCTGATCCTGAGTATGGAGGGAACATCTTTTGAGGAGAGGTTGAGCCTGTACTTGGAGCGTTATTCCCATATTTCACAGATGACACTGATAGGGGAGGCAGAGTAAGGAAGTTCCGGTGTTTGGTAAGAATCCTTTGAAACAAAGAAAGAAAAGAATGCTTTTATTGAGGGGAAACTTTGCACACGTCATACAAAAGATGGAACAGTCTGTCTCTCCAGGAGAGTCACTCCCCCACCAGCGTGGTTACTTCCTGCACGTGCTCCCTGACCACACGGTCCAACACGGCGTACACATCCCCACACGCTTTTGCCGCTGCGTCCACCACTTTCTCCAGGTGGTCCTCATGCAGCCTCGAGTTCATTTCCAGCAAAGCAATCTGCTGCGACTTGGGGAGCAGGGCCAGGGCCACCTGGGGACCCCCAGCTGACTCTTCGATGTAGCTGAGGTCCACTAAGGGGGTGTCCTCGACAAAGCCTGTGGAGCAGGCACATACGTAGTCCCGCATGGGGATTCCTGCGTCGATCACAGCCAGTGTCGCTGCATTAACACAAGCGCAATAGTTGCCACCGTCTGCCTGCAAGATCTGTGGAGGGGAGAACAAAGCAGGAGGTGAGCACAAGTCTCAGATTTTCAGAGCTGGCAAGTAGAGGGGAGGTGGTCATCTAGCAAATCCTGACATCAAACACCATCATATTATTGAACGGCAATTATCCAGAACGGAAAGAAGCCATTGAACTCTCCAAAACTGTGACACGGGAACATTAAGCCCTCCGGTCTGTTCTGCTATTCAGTTAGATCTCACCTAATCTGTACCTCAATTTTAACCTTTGTTATTCATCCTTTGATAACCTTATACATAAACAATCAGAAAAGGCAGTGATTAACAATGACAGATGTTTAAGAAAATCATTCAGGACTCGCAACATAGATATATTCATGAGAGATTGAAGGATTCTAGGAAGGTGATAAGCCAACCATGGTTCACCAGGGAAGTTCAAGATTTGAAAGAAAAAACAAATCAGTGTGGCAAAGATTAGTGGTGAGCAAGAGGATTGGGCAAGTTTTTAAAACCAGCAATAGAGGAGGGAAAAAAATAAATTTTGGAAAGCTAGTAATATCAAAATAGAGAGCAAGAGCTTTTTTAATTATATAAAAGGAAGAGAGAAGACAAAGTGAACACAGGCTTCTTCAAGAATGAGGTTGGGTAAACAATAATGGGGAACCAGGAGAGGGCAGAGGAGCTGAATAAATACAGTACTTTACATTAGTCTTCACAGTAGAAGCCATTGATAGCATCGCAAAATTCCTGTATGTTCAAAGGGCAAAAGGAGGAGAGGAAATAAATATAATAACTATCATTACTGGAAAAGTGCAAGGGGAAATTAATAGGGTGAAAGACCGATAAGTCCCTTGAACATCCTAGGGTAATGAAGGTGGTAGCTACAGAGATAGTGGACCCACTGGTGGTAATCTTCAAGGAATCCTTAAATTCTGGAATTGTTGGAAACTGGGGTCCTTTCAAAATGGTGTTCTTAGTATTTCCTGTGTAGCTTGAGACCTCGTTTAACTGTGTTACAGGAGTAACTAGCCTTCTACAAACATGGATTATTTGTCAGTGGGGTCACAATGATCAGTGTTTTCGGAAAAAAAATGCTTGTACTTAAAAGGAATGAAAACTAACTTTCAAATACAATTGGGCGAGGTGGCAACTTGCTATCTTGGCACCACAAGTAACTTCATGTTGTCATTGGCCAAGAGGATTTTGACAGGGGATTGAATGGCAGAGAAGGCTCTGAAAGCAGAAACCTCCTACATTACATGTCTCTCTACCAGTCTTCAAGATTATAAGTCACCTGCAGCATCCACATCTATAGATGAGACAGTTTGAGATTTCCACTCGCCTTTATGGGAGGAAGCACTTCCCGACTTCATCCTCAATACTTAGGACTCCGTTCCCTTGTTCCAGAAACTCCCATGAGAGAAGAGAGTTTCTGTTCATCTGGGTTGAGGCTGACCACCAAACAAGACAGGGTGTACAAAGTAAAGGATAATTGGGATGGGATATAAGGGGACTCTGGTTCAGTGCCTGACTCGGGGACAGGGGCCAGACAGGGGAGTGAAGATCAGAGCTAAAGGCCAGTTTACAGCTCTAAACACAATACCTGCACGTAAATGTCAATCTGGGAACGTGGGTAAAGCTGTGTCAAAATGGCAGCTTCAAATGTCTGTTTCAGGTGCAAGGTCATCTCAGACGACTTGCGGTCTCCATGGGGTCTCCTCTTACGCTCGCCTGTGCTGAAGGTTGCCATGCTGTATTGACAGTTTACCATTGCTTTGTCATGTAGGGCTTTACTGCGAGCACCACGAACCTAAAACACAGGAAACTGCAATCACTATCATTCACAACAGACACAGACAGGGACAGTGTAGAGAGAGCTTTACTCTGTATCTAACCCGGTGTTGTCCCTGTCCTGGGAGTGTTTGATGGGGGGACAGCATAGAGAGAGCTTTACTCTGTATCTAACCCCATGCTGTCCCTGTCCTGGGGGTGTTAGATGGGGACAGTGTAGAGGAACCTTGCTCTGTATCTAACCCTGTCCCAAGAGTGATTGATGCAGGACAGTGTAGAGATGGGGCTTTACTCTGTATCTAACAACTTGCTGTCTCCATCTTTTCCCTGGGAGTGATTGATGGGCAAGGTGTAGAGAAAGCTTTACTCTGTATCTAACTTTGTGCTGTCTCTGTCCTGGGAGTGATTGATGAGGATGGGTGTGGAGGAGCTTTACTCTGTATCTAACTCCACACTCCCTCTCCCAGGCGTGTTTGATGGGAGACAGAGTAGAAGGAGCTTTACTTTGTATCTAACCCCATGCTGCCCGTCTTGGGAGTGTTTGATGGGGTGTCAGTGTAGAGGAAGCTTTACTCTGTATCTAACCCTATGCTGTCCCTGTCCTGGGAGTGTTTGATGGGGGACAGTGTAGAGAGAGCTTTACTCTGTATCTAACCCCGTGCTGTCCCTGTCCTGGGAGTGTTTGATGGGGGGGACAGTGTAGAGGAAGCATTACTCTGTATCTAACCCCATGCTGTCCCTGTCCCGGGAGTGTTTGATGGGGGGACAGTGTAGAGGGAGCTTTACTCTGTATCTAACCCCGTGCTGTCCCTGTCCTGGGAGTGTTTGATGGGGGACAGTGTAGAGGGAGCTTTACTCCGTACATATTACCGTGCCGTGCCTGCACATGCGCACCGGGTACTTACCTCATGCGGACCGTAAACCACCGCCAGCGCCTTGGTGTTCCCCTGCTCAATATAAGCCGAGCCGTCGGCCTGGGCGAACACTCCCATTCTGGCCTGAATCTTCCGCAGTTCGGTGGGCTTCCTGCCGTCCACGCGGTATCCCTGATCGGAGAACAACTCCATCCCCGCCATCTTGTCGGTCCGCTCACACCGGGAATGGACTGCACCTCCCAGAGACCCTTGCGATAGCGGACTACAACTCCCATCGTCCCCCACGAGTGATCGCCCCGCTGCATCCTGGGAATTCTAGTTTGGGCTTTGACAGCGGCCTCACAGGCGGGAGGATGAACAAAGATCTTGTGTTTCTGTCTTAATAAGTGACCCCGTGACCCCTCAGGAAATGCCGCTAATGTCTCAATTCTATCAAGACTATTTATTCCATATCGTTCCCAATCAATTTGGCCATGTACAAAAACAGAAGTTGCTGGCAAAGCAGGTCTGCGAGGGGAAATCAACGTTAACCTTTCGGGTCCAGCCACCCTTGCTTAGATCCAGATTTTGTGTGCGTATCCTTTGGCCGGTGTGAGGACATTAGATCAGTTGGCACCACATGCGCATTGGCCGGGCGCCCGCCAATCAGAATGGCGTCCGATCGGCGGGCGGAGCCCCCGTCCGCTGATTGGATGCCCCTGCACCAATCCGCGCATCGCCCTCTCGTGATTGGCCAGCGCGTTGACGCCCTCTCTGTCCGAGTGGCCAGAAAGTGTCGGCATTGGTGATTGGACGATGCGGGCGTGTCCCGCCGTTTGTGGTTGGTGGAAGTTGGGAGTGGGCGGGGCCTCGCCGCGCAACGGTCTCCGCTTCGGGACACGGGGAGAAAGAGGAGAGAGGTGTCCGAGTGAATTAGACTGACAGGCATTGGGGGGGTAGCTTGTCAGGGGATCAAGTGAGTTAGACTGACAGGTTTGTGGGGTTAGTCTGTCAGGGGATCACATGGGTTAGACTGACAGGGGGATTAGTCTGT
>NC_057714.1:122090842-122096264 GCF_004010195.1 Chiloscyllium plagiosum | reverse complement strand
ACTGATGGGATTGGGGTTAGACTGAGGGGTTCAGGGCATTACACTGATGGGATTGGGGTTAGACTGAGGGGTTCAGGGCATTACACTGATGGGATTGGGGTTAGACTGAGGGGTTCAGGGCATTACACTGATGGGATTGGGGTTAGACTGAGGGGTTCAGGGCATTACACTGATGGGATTGGGGTTAGACTGAGGGGTTCAGGGCATTAGACTGATGGAATTGGGGTTAGACTGAGGGGTTCAGGGCATTACACTGATGGGATTGGGGTTAGACTGAGGGGTTCAGGGCATTAGACTGATGGGATTGGGATTAGACTGAGGGGTTCAGGGCATTAGACTGATGGGATTGGGGTTAGACTGAGGGGTTCAGGGCATTACACTGATGGGATTGGGGTTAGACTGAGGGGTTCAGGGCATTAAAGGATGAGATTGGGGTTAGACTGAGGGGTTCAGGGCATTAGACTGATGGGATTGGGATTAGACTGAGGGATTCAGGACGTTACACTGATGGGATTGGGGTTAAACTGACAGGATCAAATGGGCAGGGGATTTGTGGATATACTGACGGGAAGGGTATTGAATTGGAGCAGGACTAAGGAGGGTGGTCAGATACCCTGTTGTCCCCACTGCCCTATAATTCTTGCCCTATCTGGAAACCACACACTTACCTGTTTAAAATAATTCTAACTGGTGGCTTTCCTTTTGTTGCTTTTAAGATAATTGAACTTTGAAGGAATTTCTAAAGCTTTCCAGCACAGCTAGGTGGCACTGGATGATCAAGGGGGACATTGGGAGTGTGGATGCTGATTTATTCATTGTTACTACATGTGCCTCAGGTGAGTCTGTATCAATTTGTGTTCAACAGAATTGGCCTTCCAGCTTTTATCATCACACTGAACAAGTTCCTGCCACTTTGAAATTACACAGTGTGGTAAGGTTTGGAACTGAGTTACAAAACAAAGTTCACAGATTAACAAAGATTCATAAACACACACATTGGTTTGCAGAGGTTTATTATATATTAACAACGTCAGGGTGGCAAGAGGGTCTGCAAGTTTAATATTAGCAAGATTAACTCTGGCATTTTTTTATAGCAGATCTATCATTTACATTTACTCAAAAAGATAACTGGCAATTTGACAGTGTTGTTAATTTTCTCAGGATATCCTAAAGTGTTTTACTAAAGTATTTTTTAAAGTCTAGTCACTGTTGGAATGTCGGATATAAGGGAATTAATTAATGCACAGCAAACAGGCACTGACAATAGTGTGGGAGTGAACAAATCAGTGTTGGGTCTGTGATAAGGGATAAACATAGGTACCAGAGCCTGTGGGGACCTCCTTCACTCTTGTTTCAAAAGTGCTATGATCTTTTCTGTCTACCTGTGATCTTCCAACAGTTTGGCACTCCCTCAGCACTGACCCTCCAACAGTGTGGCACTCCTTCAGCACTGACCCTCTGATAGTTCGGCACTGTCTCAGCACTCTCTCTCTGATAATGCAGCACTCCCTCAGCACTGACCCTCCGACAGTGTGATACTCCCTCACCACTGACCCTCTGACAGTGTGACACTCCCTCACCACTGACCCCCATACTGTGTGGCACTCCCTCAGCACTGACCCGCCGACAGTGTGGCACTCCCTCAGCACTGAACCTCCATCAGTGCGGCACTCCCTCAGCCTGGAACCTCCAACAGGGTGGCACTCCCTCAGAACTGACCCTCTGACAGTGCAGCGTTCCTTCAGCACTGACCCTCTGATCGTGCAGTGCTCCCTCAGCACTGACCCTCCAACACTGACCCCTTGACAGCGCAATGCTCCCTCAGCACTGACCCTCTGACAGTGTGACACTCCCTAACCATTGACCCCTTGACAGTGCGACACTCCCTTCAGCACTGACCCTCCCACAGTGTGGCACTTCCTTCAGCACTGACCCTCCAACAGTGCAGTACTCCCTCAGCACTGACCCTCCGACCGTACAGCACACCCTCAATACTGCACTGGGAGCCTGGAATTTTTGCTTAAGTCTCTGAACGGAGACCTGAAGCACAGGAGACCTGAAGCACAAAGTTTTGACTTTGTGGCCGGAGCGTCCCCATTGACACACTGAAGTTTGCAGTGAAGTGGAAACCACCTCAGTGCACGTCGCAGCTCAGTGAGCTCTCTTAACTCAACAGCAGTCAGCCTCCGAGCAATGTGCAGTAACTGGCACTGAGTTGAGGTGAAGGAGACAGATGAAGGTGGTTTCCATGCCAACGTGCTTTTCCGTCTCTCCCTGACAGCCACACCCTGAATTGCAGCTCTGAGCCATGGTGCAACCGGAGAAGTTTCAGTTTGCTATCGATCGCGGTGGAACTTTCACCGATATCTTCAGCCGGTGTCCGGGGGGCAAAATTCGTGTCATGAAACTGCTCTCTGAGGACCCAGCCAATTACCAAGATGCTCCCACCGAGGGTATCAGGAGAATACTACAGGAGGTAAATCACTCTCTATAGGCATGGGGACATCTTTATTGATTGTATGTCAGTTGTGTGTGTTTGAATGGATGTGTCAGAAATTAATTGGAGCTTCGCTTATGCTTATGTACAAAAGAACAGACTGAAAATAGTGTCATTAGATTTCAAGGTGCATGTTTGTATCGAATAAAATTAAAGCTTACAATGGTGTGTTAAGGTGGGTTCCGGTTTTATCCTCCAATATTTGGAAAAGAAGAACTCATGGATTGTCTCAGGAAATCATTAGAGGAGAGTGGCTTTGTGCACAAATCACTGCAGGAGGAAGAGACCCCTGTGTCATTCCTAACAGAATTACACTGATTTCATTGAGGGAGACCTGTGGCATCATGCACAGAACATTGCTGAAGAATGGGCAGTGGACCCAGTGGCATTGCTCCCACTGGCTTTCTGAAAGAGGGGTGTTGAACACTCTAGCATTAGGCTGTCCTATAGGGAGAGTGTGCACAGCAGTGTCTCCCATTGATTCAGCTTTCTGTGTGTGCCTGTGACAGGAGACAGGGATGCAGCTGCCTCAGGATCGTCTGATTGACACTTCCAGGATCGACTGGATCCGGATGGGAACGACCGTCGCCACAAACGCACTGCTGGAGCGAAAGGGAGAGCGAGTCGCACTGGTGATCACCAAAGGGTTCAAGGACTTGCTACACATTGGTAACCAGTCCCGGCCGAAGATATTCGACCTGGTAAACCTTCACAAATCACTCTTTTAGCCACAGCTGGAGTTTTGTGTCTCTTTATAGGTACAACTCTTTCCATTGTCATACCCTTGGATAAGGAGCAATAGAGATTTCCCGGCATAAGATCAGTGAGTAGAAGAGAGGCTGGAAATCTGGGATTGTTATCCACAGAGCAAATGGGGATGATTTATTTGAGGTGTGTGAAATCAGGACATTCAGGGTTTCATTTTAGAAGCCGTTAACTATGTCCGAGTTCTCTGAAGAAATATGTAGTTTAAGGGATTAAGCAGGAGATTCAGAAGCATAGGTTCAGTTCAAATAACCTGACGCATTAGCAGAGCTGACTTAAGGCTGAGCAGGAGTGGGAGCACAATGTTTGAGTCTTCAGAAAGGACAGGTGCTGAAGGAATGGTGCTGGGACAAGTGGGGTAACGATTGTGATAAACCACCTCCCAGTCACCGCCCACTTTAATTCCCCTTCCCACTCCCTTTCCGACATGACCAACCTTGGCCTCGTCTATTGCCACAACGAACCAAGCCACAAATTGGAGGAACAACACCTCATTTTCCGCCTGGGCAGCCTACAGCCCGGAGGACTTAACGTTGAGTTCTCCAATTTCAAATAACCTCCTATCCCATCCCCTGACTCCCTTCCCTGCTCCTACCCCTCCCTTCCACTCCTCCTTGCCACCAACTGGACCTATTCCTCCCATTGACCAATTAGGTCATACTCTCTATCTGACTTCACCTATCCCCACTTCACCACCCTGCCCCCACCACCCCCTTTATCTGCAGCTCCCCCTACACCCACCCCGAATCCTGAAGAAGGGTTACACCTGAAAATGTTGACTTTTGCACCTCCTGATGCTGCCTGACTTGCTGTGTTCTCCCAGTCTCCTGCCTGTCTACAAAGCCCATGTTGTTACAACAGCTGGAGGTACAGCACCTCACTTTCAGCTTTAGCACTTTACAGCCTCAGGATTCAACATCGAGTTCAGCAACTTCAGAGCATGAATTCTCCTTAATATGATAATCCCTCACTCACCCTGTCTCCAATGTCTTATTTGCATTCAGTAGTTAATCTGTTTCCTGTAGTTAACATCTATTCTTCATCTCTCCCTCTCTTTCTCTCTGCCTGATCTTTGTGTGCCATTCTGGTCTCCATGCTGTAGGAAGGATATTGTGAAACTTGAAAGGGTTCAGAAAAGATTTACAAAGATGTTGCCAGGGTTGGAGGTTTGAGCTATAGGGAGAGGTTGAACAGGCTGGGGCTGTTTTCCCTGGAGTGTCGGAGGCTGAGGGGGGAGCTTATCGAGGTTTATAAAATCATGAGGGGCGTGGATAGGATAGACAAGGTAATTTCACTGGGGTGGGGGAGTCTAGAACTAAAGGGCATAGGTTTAAGGTGAGAGGGGAAAGATCTAAAAGGGACCTAAGGGGCAACGTTTTCGTGCAAAGGATAGTGTGTGTACGTAATGATCTGCCAGAGGAAGTGGTGGAGGCTGGTACACTTACAGCATTTAAAAGGCATCTGGTTGGGCATCTGAATAGGAAGAGTTTACAGGGATACGGACCAAGTGCTAGCAAATGGGATTAGATTAGGTTGGGATATCTGGTCAGCATGGACAAGTTGGACCGAAGTGTCTGTTTCTGTGCTGTACATCTCTATGACCTGCTGAGTTTCTCTAGCAATTTCCATTTTATTCATAATTCCGGCAGTGGAAGAGGCTAGCAGCCAGGGAGACCTGGAATTCAAAAGTAACAAAGGGAAACAGGATCCTGTGGTTGGCTGGTGGGGGGGTGGGGATGTCATATTCTTGGAGCAGTTCTCCCGATTCCTGTGATGCTCAGAAACGTCAGAAGCCTATCCTGGGACCGTAAGCTGCACAGGGATTTAACTTTCACCCAGACGGGCAGGTGCAATGGAGGTCATTGCTCATGAGTTTTGAGATTATGTTTTCCAAAATGGTATCCTGATGCAGTAGCTGGAATTTTATTGGCACACTGTGGATTGCTTTCCCGCCCCACTGCCACTGGCATTTCCTGAAAAAGGCAGTTAGTGCAAGAAGGATCAATCCTGCACCAAGTT
Source organism: Chiloscyllium plagiosum (assembly GCF_004010195.1). NCBI lineage: Eukaryota > Metazoa > Chordata > Chondrichthyes > Orectolobiformes > Hemiscylliidae > Chiloscyllium > Chiloscyllium plagiosum. The sequence continues at coordinate 122,090,983 of NC_057714.1, read as the reverse complement.
TCTGAGCAAAGGACTCGGAATCAGAAAGTGCAATTGAAAGCCATCTCGCTGCTCCTGCCTTTGATCTCCCACCCCCTTCCGTAGTGCCCCCCACCTCACCACACCCATCCCACCCTCCTCCATCCTACCCTCCTCCATCCT
>NC_057714.1:122083798-122089570 GCF_004010195.1 Chiloscyllium plagiosum | reverse complement strand
CTCTCCCTCTCTCTCTCTCTCTCTCTCACACACACACAATCTCTCTCTCTCTCTCACACGGACTCACAAACACATGCACACACATTCTCTCACACACAGAAACATGCGCACGCATTCTCTCTCTCTGTCAAATATAAACACACACACTCTCTCACACAAACACATGCATACTTATGCTTTCTCTCTCGCATAAACACACACATTCTTTTTCTCTCTCTCACTCACTCTCACACACACACACACACACACACAAACCTCCCGCAGAAGAATGCCTCTCCCTCTTTGTCCTACAATTCCTTTTACACTAATGCTCATATTCTCTCTTTCCCTTTTTTTCCCTTCTACATTACGTTCCCTCCAGATGCATGGTTGCTCACTCTGATTTTTTTCTCTCCTTGTTGCCCGTCTCTGCCTTCTCTGCATGCTCTCTCATACCCTGCCTCTCTCTCCCTCCTATAGGAGATTGTAATGCCGGAGGTATTATACGAAGAGGTAGTCGAAGTTGATGAGCGAGTAGTTCTGCAGCAGGATGGCTGCCAGCTGCCTAAGCAGGCTGGCCTGGAGACAGCACTGGGTAGGTGGTGTCCATGTCTCTGCTTATCGAGAATAAATCATAGAATGTAACCGCTCACTGTAACCATTTATCAATAAAACAGGAGATTCACCAAGAACCACACCTTAATCTTCAGGGTTTGATATCTCTCACCCTCCATCCCTCAGAGTTTCTGACGCTTGATGTTTTGTCTCGCTGAGATGAGTTTTTGAATCCTATACTCACTCTGTCATGAGACTGCCTCTTTCCATCTCCATGATACCAGGCATCTCCGGCACACCCTTCAGCTGCTGAAATCTTCATCCAAGTCTTTGTTACACCTTGGTTTAACTTTTCTAACCCAACTCTGGTCTCCCATCTTCCACTCTCTGGAACCTCATGGTCATCAGAAACTCACTGCCGTTGTTGTAAATCCGACCGAGTCCTGTTCATTTGTCAGCTCCGTACTCGCACACTTACTCTGGCTCCCAGTGAGATTTTAAAACTCGTTTCCTTCCTTTCAGACGTACAGTCGCCTTGCACTCCCCTTGTCTCAATAGCCTTCTCCAACCCCAAAATCTCTGCACTGTTTTAGCTCCAAGCTCTTCTGCATCACTGATGGTAATTGCACCACTCATTAATGCCCACTGCACAGTGAAGGAAAGATAGACAGGTGGAGAAGTCTATGTTTTTATGTTTTTTAACATCTCTTGTCAAGGGAGCACTTTGCGACATTGCGTTGCATTGAAAACATGGTTTGATAAATCCAAACATTTCTTCCTTTGGGAGTGAGTTTGTAGAGCGGACGTCTTGAAAGATTACTTGATGCTTCTTTGTGTTGTTGCAGGAGCCACAGGGGAGCGTGTAGAGGTTTGGAAAGCCGTGAACATGTCACAGCTGAAAGGGCAGCTGATGGGCATCCTATTGAGGGGCATCCAGAGCCTGGCAGTGGTCCTGCTCCATTCCTACATGTAAGACAAGTGGCATTAACAACACAGCCCTTAACCCTCCTTGCTGCTTGTTCTAGAACATTCCCTGTTAGCCATGAAACATCCCTGCGCTCCCCTTTCCTTGTTATATAAGAGTGTGTGCAGGGAGATTACAGTGTAATAGAACCATAGAATCCCTGCCATATGTAGCCAAACCATTTGACCCATCGAGACCACTCTGACCCTCCGAAGAGCATCCAACCAGGCCCACCCCTTCCCCAGTCCCTATAACCCTGCATTTCCCATGGCTAATCCACCTAACCTGCACATCCCTGGACACTATGGGTAATTTAGCATGACCACTCTATCTTTGAAATGTGGGAGGAAACCCACACAGACACGGGTCAATGTACAAACTCTACACAGACAGTCACCCAAATCTGGAATCAAACCCAGGTCACTGGTGCTGTGAGGCATCAGTGATAACCACTGAGTCATTGTGCTCCCCTGTTGTGCCTGGAAAATTAATATTCTCACCTGTGACATCCCTGGTGATGGTCATTCTAGAACATTCCCTTGGAATTCCTGTTTAAAAATTGAGCCCTGACAACTCTGAATCATTTCTCACCAAGATGACAGTTCTGGAACTTCCCTCCTATCAGCTGTTGTTTCTGGAATGTTTCTGCACGCTGCCAGTTCAAGAATATTCTTCCCCAGGCTATCTGTTCCAGAGCGAGCGTTTCTGGAACATTCCGCTCCGAATTATGATTTAAGTGTTCGGATTTAATCTTGCAAGTAGCTGATGATCCTTGTTCTCTCCCCACTCTCTCCCTCCTCTCTCCCCTGTCTCTCTAGATGGCCTCATCACGAGAAACAAATTGGGGATTTGGCAAAGCAACTCGGGTTCAAACACATCTCACTGTCCTCGGAGGTGATGCCCATGATCCGTGCTGTCCCTCGTGGTTACACAGCCTGTGCTGATGCCTACCTGACACCGTGCATTAAGAAATACCTCAATGGCTTCTGTGCAGGATTCCAGGACAGTCTCAAAGTAAGGGGGTTATATTATAAAAGAAAGTTATTTTCTAGATCTCAGTTTACAGAAAATCTGTTCAAACTTCTTGTCATTTCAGTGATCCCCCAGTATTGAGCGTGTGTGAATGAATGTGGTTTTTGCATGTGTTGGTGAGCACGTGAGTATCTGGACATGTTTGGAGTACAATGACTTAGTACCTATGTTACTGCATTAATGTTAATTCATGGGCTGAGGTAAATGTTTCTGAGAAATAAGATTAAATTCCACTTTGGCAGTTGCGAAATTTAAATCTGACCAATTAGAAATAAACTGGAATGTAAAGTTAGTCTCAGTAATAGTGATCATGAAATTACCAGATTATTGTAGTAATAAAGCCTGGTTCACAAGTGCCGTTGAGGGAGGGAAATCTGTCATCTCCTACACGATGCCATCTGAAATGGCCAAGCAAGTCACTTGAGAATGTGGTGCCAGAAAAGCACAGCCAGTCAGCAGCATCCGAGGAACAGGAGAATCGACGTTTTGGGAATTTCCTGATGAAGGGCTTATGTTCGAAAATGTCAATTTTCCTGCTCCTTGGATGCTGCCAGACCAGCTGTGCATGTCAAGCACCACATTCCTGACTCTGATCTTCAGCATCTGCAGTCCACACTTTCTCCCAGCAAGTCTCTCGGTTGTATTCCTAAGGTTGGCTCGTTACCACCTCCTGTTCTACCAGGAATTCTCTGAGTCTGAGAATGAAATGAAACAATACATGTGTGCGTTGTGTTTACATGTGCATGGGAGTGTGTGGGAATGTGAAGATGGTAATGGGAATATTTGGGTGGTTATGAGAATGAGAATGTGCTAGTCTGTACAGAAATGCATTCATGTCTGTGATATTATGACCTGAGCTGATTGAAATAACTCCACAGAGGTCGGTATCCCATCACCGAGTCACTGTTTATTTACACGGGAACAGTTCTTGACTCTAGTACTGCCTCTTCAGGGACAGTTGTCAGTATTTCTGATGTTTCCTTTTTTGTAGCTGCAGTAGTGAGTACAGTGGTTTATTTCTTGATTATATGTTTTTTGGAGATAAGTCTCTTGATTAAACTTAAAATATAAGCGATAACTATTACAAGGGGACATAAATTTAAGGTGAAGGGTGGAAGGTATGGGGGGATGTCAGGGGTGGGTTCTTTAGAGTCAGAATCTTTGGTGACCTTTAAGCGGCAATTGGATAGGTACATGGATAGGTGCTTAAGCTAGGACAAATGTTCGGCACAACATCGTGGGCCGAAGGGCCTGTTCTGTGCTGTATTGTTCTATGTTCTACCCAGGTAAATAGTGTGGTGAAGAAGGCATATGGCGTACTGGCTTTTATTGGTAGAGGAATTGAGTTCCGGAGTCCTGAGGTCATGTCGCAGTTGTATAAGACTCTGGTGCGGCCGCATCTGGAGTATTGTGTGCAGTTTTGGTCGCCATACTATAGGAAGGATGTGAAGGCACTGGAACGGGTGCAGAGGAGGTTTACCAGGATGTTGCCTGGTATGGTCGGAAGATCGTGTGAGGAAAGGCTGCGGCACTTGGGGTTGTTTTCATTGGAGAAAAGAAGGTTTAGGGGTGACTTGATAGAGGTGTACAAGATGATTAGAGGTTTAGATAGGGTCGACAGTGAGAATCTTTTTCCACGTATGGAGTCAGCCATTACAAGGGGGCATAGCTTTAAATTAAGGGGGGGTAGGTATAGGACAGATGTTAGGGGTAGGTTCTTTACTCAGCGAGTCGTGAGTTCATGGAATGCCCTGCCAGTAGCAGTGGTGGACTCTCCCTCATTATGGGCATTTAAGCGGTCATTGGATAGGCATATGGAGGATAGTGGGCTAGTGTAGGTTGGGTGGGCTTGGATCGGCGCAACATCGAGGGCCGAAGGGCCTGTACTGCGCTGTATTCTTCTATGTTCTATGTTCTATTAATTTAACCTGGTACAGTGTTTTGTGGAGGAATAAGACGGTGTTATTTTCTGGGTTTGTAGACTGTGAAGGAGCAAAAATGGCCTTTGCAGTGAGATGTACTTCTTGTCAGATGTGGGAGTTTAAAGAGAGTTTTTAAGGGTTACTGCGGATTATATCTGCCATAAATGCAGTTGGATGCGAATCTTATCTGATCAAATGGATCGGTTGGAGAGACAGTTAGAAGCGATGAGGAATTTGCAACAGCAACAGTATGTGATGGATGGCAGGTATAGGAAGAGGGGAAAGTCTCAGATACAGTCACACAGATGGGTTAACTCCGTTAAGGGTAAGAGAGGTAGGCAGCTAGGGCAGGAGTCTTTTGTGGATATACCCATTCCAAACAGGTATGCTGTTTGGAAAATGTAGGGGGTGATGGGTTCTCAGGGGAACATTGCACTAACAGCGAAGTTTCTGGTATTGAGACTGGCTCTAATGCAATGAGGGGTATGTTGGCTTCCAAGAGATCAATTGTGTTAGGGGATTCTGTAGTCCGAGGAACAGACAGACATTTCTGTGGCCAGCAGAGAAAAAGCAGAATGGTGTGTTGTTTCCCTGGTCCCAGGATCAAGGATGTCTCAGAGAGTGCAGAATGTTCTCACGGGGCCAGCAAGAGGTCATTGTCCACATTGGAACCAACGACATTGGAAGGGAAAAGGTTGAGACTCTGAAGGGAGATTACAGAGAGTTAGGTAGAAGTTTAAAAAGGAGGTTCTCAAAGGATTATTCCCAGTACTACGAGCTAGTGAGGGCAGGAATAGGAGGATAGAGCAGATGAATGCATGGCTGAGGAGCTGGTGTATGGGAGAAGGATTCACATTTTTGGATCATTGGAATCTCTTTTGGGGTAGAAGTGACCTGTACAAGAAGGACGGATTGCACCTGAAGTGGAAAGGGACTAATATACTGGCAGAGAAATTTGCTAGAACTGCTCGGGAGGATTTAAACTAGTAAGGTGGGGTGGGACCCAAGGAGATAGTGAGGAAAGAGATCAACCTGAGACTGGTACAGTTGAGAACAGAAATGAGTCAAACAGGCAGGGACAAGGTAGGACAAATAAATTAAACTGCATTTATTTCAATGCAAGGGGCCTAACAGGGAAGGCAGATTAACTCAGGACATGGTTAGGAACATGGGACTGGGATATCATAGCAATTACAGAAATGTGGCTCAGGAATGGGCAGGACTGGCAGCTTAATGTTCCAGGATACAAATGCTACAGGAAGGACAGAAAGGGAGGCAAGAGAGGAGGGGGAGTGGCATTTTTGATAAGGGATAGCATTA
>NC_057714.1:122070523-122083157 GCF_004010195.1 Chiloscyllium plagiosum | reverse complement strand
AGAGGGAAATTGAGAAACAAATTTGTAAGGAAATCTCAGTTATCTGTATAAATAATAGGATGGTTATGGTAGGGGATCTTAATTTTCCAAACATAGACTGGGACTGCCATAGAGTGAAGGGTTTCAATAGAGAGGAATTTGTTAAGTGTGTACAAGACAATTTTCTGATTCATTATGTGGATGTACCTACTAGAGAAGGTGCAAAACTTGACCTCCTCTTGGGAAATAAGGCAGGGCAGGTGACTGAGGTGTCAGTGGGGGAGCACTTTGGGGCCAGCGACCATAATTCTATTAGTTTTAAAATAGTGATGGAAAAGGATAGACCAGATCTAAAAGTTGAAAGTTCTAAATTGGAGAAAGACCAATTTTGATGGTATTAGGCAAGAACCTTCGAAAGCTGATTGGAGGCAGATGTTCAGAGGTAAAGGGACGGCTGGAAAATACGAAGCCTTCAGAAATGAGATAACAAGAATCCAAAGAAAATATGTTCCTTTCAGGGTGAAAGGAAAGGCCAGTAGGTGTAGGGAATGCTGGATGACTAAAGAAATTGAGGGTTTCGTTAAGAAAAAGAAGGAAGCATATGTCAAGTATAGACAGGATAGATTGAGCGAATCCTTAGAAGAGTATAAAGGAAGTAGGAGTATACTTAAGAGGGAAATCAGGAGGGCAAAATGAGGACATGAGATAGCTTTGGCAAACAGAATTAAGGAGAATCCAAAGGGTTTTTACAAATATATTAAGGACAAAAGGGTAAGTAGGGAGAGAATAGGGCCCCACAAAGATCAGCAAGGCAGCCTTTGTGTGGAGCCACAGAAAATGGGGGAGATGCAAAATGAATATTTTGCATCAGTATTTACTGTGGAAAAGGATATGAAAGATATAGACTGTAGGGAAATAGATGGTGACATCTTGCAAAATGTCCAGATTACAGACGAGGAAGTGCTGGATGTCTTGAAAGGGATAAAGGTGGATAAATCCCCAGGACCTGTTCAGGTGTACCCGAGAACTCTGTGGGAAGTTCGAGAAGTGATTGCTGGGCCTCTTGCTGAGATATTTGTATCATCGCTAGTCTCAGGTGAGGTGCCGGAAGACTGGAGGTTGGCAAACGTGGTGCCACTGTTTAAGAAGGGTGGAAAAGACAAGCCAGGGAACTATAGACCGGTGAGCCTGACCTCGGTGGTAGGCAAGTTGTTGGAGGGAATCCTGAGGGACAGGATGTACATGTATTTGGAAAGGCAAGGACTGATTAGGGATAGTCAACATGGCTTTGTGTGTGGGAAATCATGTCTCACAAACTTGATGGAGCTTTTTGGCAGATGGAGTTTAATTTCGATAAATGTGAGGTGCTGCATTTTGGGAAAGCAAATCTTAGCAGGACTTATACACTTAATGGTAAGGTCTAGGGAGTGTTGCTGAACAAAGAGACCTTGGTGTGCAGGTTCATAGCTCCTTGAAAGTGGAGTCGCAGGTAGATAGGATAGTGAAGAAGACGTTTCGTATGCTTTCCTTTATTGGTCAGATTATTGAGTACAGGAGTTGGGAGGTTATGTTGCAGCTGTACAGGACATTGGTTAAGCCACTGCTGGAATATTGTGTGCAATTCTGGTCTCCTTCCCATCGGAAAGATGTTGTGAAACCTGAAAGGGTTCAGAAAAGATTTACAAGGATGTTGCCAGGGTTGGGGGATTTGAGCTATAGGGAGAGGCTGAACAGGCTGGGGTTGTTTTCTCTGGAGTGTCGGAGGCGGAGGAGTGACCTTATAGAGGTTTTCAAAATGATTAGATTAGATTAGATTAGATTACAGTGTGGAAACAGGCCCTTCGGCCCAACAAGTCCACACCGACCCGCCGAAGCGAAACCCAACCATACCCCTACAATTTACCCCTTACTTAATTCTACGGGCAATTTAGTATGGCCAATTCACCTGACCCTGCACATTTTTGGATGGTGGGAGGAAACCGGAGCACCCGGAGGAAACCCACGCAGACACGGGGAGAACGTGCAAACTCCACACAGTCAGTCGCCTGAGGCGGGAATTGAACCCGGGTCTCTGGCGCTGTGAGGCAGCAGTGCTAACCACCGTGCCACCGTGCCGCCCACCATATGATGAAGGGCATGGATAGGGTAAATAGACAAAATCTTTTCCCTGTGGTCGGGGAGTCCAGAACTAGAGGGCATAGGTTAAGGTGAGAGGGGAAAGATATAAAAGAGACCTAAGAGGCAAATGTCCCACACAGAGGGTGGTAGGTGTATGGAATGAGCTGCCAGAGGAAGTGGTGGAGGCTGGTAAAATTGCAACATTTAAGCGGCATTTGGATGGGTATATGAATAGGAAGGGTTTGGAGGGATATGGGCTGGGTGCTGGCAGGTGGGACTGGATTGGGTTTGGATATCTGGTTGGCATGGACGGGTTGGACCGAAGGGTCTGTTTACATGCTGTACATCTCTATGACTCTATGACTCTATCTGTTAGCCAGGGCTCCCTGACTGAACCAGATTAACAGCTCCAGTTAGGGAACTCGTATTCTAGGAGGTCTAGCTATTGATGTTACAGTCACTACACTGACGTCACAACGGGATAAGCTGGACCTCAGCAGTGTAACCTGGCATGATGGATCCTAACCTTGTTCTTTTGTAACTGTCACAAGAGGCAGCCACTGTACCTTTAACATAGAATAAAAACTTTTTAAACAAAACAAAAAGAAAAAAAACAAAAATCAAGAATGGATTCAAAATTGCACTATTCCTTCTGTTCCTGTATTATCCTTATAAGCACTCAAATCTCAGTGAAGAGTTAGCACTCTCTATACTAAGGCTCTTCGCTCAGACTCTGGATGGTCCAGCTACAACCAGTTTCCTTTCGGTGAATTTCTGTGCAGTCCCTAGATGCTTTATCCCTTCATCAGGTATCTTGCCTCAAGATCAACCATAAACCAAAGTAAACTCTACATTATTTTCAGAGTAACGATGCAAGATCCCTAAACTTAGTGCCCAGGAGACCTTCATTCTCTGGCAAACACTACGCCCAGACCCACTTGCTTTCTGGGCTGTTTGACCTTTGTCACTGAACTCCTGTTGTAAGCTACATCACAGTGCTTTTTTTCTCGACCTTTTATAATGAAATGAACTGTTCACCTCTAGGGTTTAAAACCTCATTAAAAGTCATGTAACCAAAATCAATCTCCACATTTCTCATCACTAAACCACAAGAGCACTCAAAAGTGAAACTAAACCAAGTCTCCTCTTTGTTAACACACAAAGTACAAACTATAAGTTCAGCCTACAGTCCAAAGGTTAGGTGAATTGGCCATGCTAAATTGCCCATAATGTTCAGGGATGTGTAGGTTAGGTCCATTAGTCAGGAGTAAATGTAGGGTAATGGGTCTGGGTAGGAAACTCTTCGGAGGGGTGGTGTGGACTTGTTGGGCCAAAGGGCCTGTTTCCACACTGTAGGAATTCTAATTCTAATTCTAAAAAAAACTTAAAACTCTACATTATTCTTAACAAAAGGATTGTCTTTGGGAACGTGCAGGAAGGTTGGTGTTGCTGAGCTGCAGCTGTGATCTACAGCAGGGTGGGTTTCCATTCTCACGGGGGAGTGTAAAGAACTGGAGAAAGAATGAGTAATCCATGTTGTCTCCCAGTGACTGACTATCACAGGTGGGGGAAACTTTGGCCCTGCTCAGCAACGTCCACACAGGTGGTGTAGGACGTGGGAAAGCACTCCACGTTAGTTTAGGACAAAGACTAGATCCCTTCAGCCCTCTCAATGCTAATGCTCTTTCACTCTAGGATGTTCGAGTGCTGTTCATGCAGTCTGATGGTGGGCTGACTCCGATGGAGCAGTTCAGTGGGTCTAGGGCTATCCTCTCAGGTCCAGCAGGAGGCGTCGTTGGCTATGCACTCACCACACGCACGGGTGGCTGTGCAAAGCCGGTCATTGGCTTTGACATGGGAGGTGAGTAACAATCCTTTCTACCCCTCAGTCTCCTGCTGAGGAGCAGGACCTTCTCCCTTAGGGATCACAGTGCCCCTTCCCCATCCCCCGCCTCCTCACCATGGTAACCTCCCAACCAGGGAACATTCACCACCCCTTCTAATATCACAAACACGCACTCACACACTCTCACACACACACTCTTACACACACTCTCTCTCACACACACACTCTATCATACACTCACACTGTCTCTCTCTCTCACTCACACACACATATGACATTGTCAAACCCTCTTAAAGGTCACTCCAAATTATGTCCCTTTACCTCCAATGGACATTTACACTTCCTGCCACCGCCCAACCAAAGTAGCATATTCCTTTTCCCCGAGTGACATTCACACCTCCCCCCAAAGCATTGAGCAGAATTTCGGCGGAGAGGTAACACCTATTCCGACAAGTCCTGACGAACCTATCCCAACAGTCACTGCATCAGAGGTCAGATCAGTTTTCCTTTGTGTGAATCCAAGGAAAGCGATGGGACCAGACGGAGTACCAGGCCGTGCACTCAGAGCAAGCGCAGATCAACTGGCAGAGGTCTTCTCAGACATCTTCAACCTCTCCCTGCAGTAGGCCACTGTCCCTGCCTGTTTCAAGAGGCCAACATCATCCCTGTGCCTAAGGCGGCTCATGCTGCATGTCTCAATGACTACCACCCAGTGGCCCTAACCTCGGTGGGCATGAAGTGCTTTGAAAGGCTGGTCATGGCATAAATCAACTTAATCAACTTTCCTTATGAAAGGCCTTTGCCCTAAACATCGATTTTCATGCTGCCTGGCCTGCTGTGCTTTTCCAGCACCACTCTAATCCTGACATTAATCAACTCCAGTTTCCCCAATAATCCTGACCCACTCCAATTTGTCTATCGGACCATGTCAGATGCCATATCAATTGCCCTTCACTCCTCCCTAGAACATCCTGACACCAAGAACAGCTACGTAAGAATCCTACTCATTGACTACAGTTCAGCCTTCAACACTATTATCCCCTCGAGACTGATTACCAAACTTAGTGATCTCGGATGAAGCCCCACTCTCTGCAACTGGATCCTCAGTTTCCTGACCCACAGGCCACAATCAGTGAAGACTGGGGACAATATTTCATCCTCACTAACACTTAACACTGGAGCCCCTCAGGAGTGCGTACTCAGCCCCCCCCTACTGTACTCACTGTATACCCATGACTGCATCACCAAATACCAAACTAATGCCATTTACAAGTTCACCGATGACACCTCCATAGTTGGTCGAATCTCAGATGGCGACAAAACAGACAAGACCTGGAAAAATGGTGCACTGAGAACAACCTAGCTCTCAATGCCAGCAAAACCAAGGAACTCATTATTGACTTTCAGCGGGATGTTACTCATGCCCCCCCCCCTACACATTAACAGCACTGAGGCGGAACGAGTGGAGAATGTCAAGCTCCTGGGAGTGGTCATCCACAACAAGCTTTCTTTAGAGTCTTCATGTGGACGCACTGGTTACAAAGGCCCAATAACGTCTCTTCTTCCTCAGGCAGCTGAGGAAATTTGCCATGACAGCAAATACCTTTGCCAACTTTTATAGGTGTGCCATCGAGAGCATTCTGTCTGGATGTATCACTACCTGGTATGGCAACTATACCATTCAAGATCGGAGATGGTTACAGAGAGTGGTGAACTTGGCCCAGATAATCATAAAGGCCAACTTCCCATCTATAGAATCCATCTACCAGGCCCACTGTCAAGGAAAGGCCACCAGCATTCTCAAAGATCCATCCCACCCTGGCAATGTTTTTCTACAACCTGTACCATCGGGGAGAAGGTACAGAAGCCTGAACACACGCACCAGCTGGTTTCGAAACAGTTTCTACCCTCCTGTTGTTAAAATACTGAATGGACTCTCAAACATTTGCCTGTACCTGTGTTTTTGTTTTTGCTGCTGTTTACCTATTATTTACTATCTATGCTACTTAACTCTGTGATCTGCCTGTATTGTTTGCAAGATAAAGCTTTTAACTGTGCCTCGGTACACGTGACAATAAATTCAATTGAATTCAATTCTATCCCACCCTTTGACACCAATGGTTGTCCCCCAAACCTGCCACCCCACCTCCAAAGGGGCAATAAATCACTTCCTCCCCCCCACTCCAACCAAAGGAAACACAATACACCTCCACCTGAGGAAGATTCCACACCTTCCCACTATCTCACTCCCATAACCTTGGATTTCCCTCAATATTTGCCTTGCCCATGAGCCTACAAAACCACACCCTCCTGCCCCACCCAGGCTGATCTGATATTCCCCCCCCCCCACCCCCCCCAAAACGGCCTTCGTTTGCACAGCTCAGTTGAACATTACCACTGTTCTCGCCCCCCAGGATTATCCTTTAACCGCCTCCCCACCCCCAAATGGGAGAGGAATGCTGGGAGTCAACTTCGACTGGGTGGGTCAAGGTGGGGTTGGGGGGATATTTAACTTCTGTACCCTCTCTGTCCTTCACCTCCACCCGACCCACCAACATTCCACCTGGTCCGATTCCAGGCACATCGACAGACGTGAGCCGCTATGCAGGGGAATATGAGCATGTGTTCGAGGCTACAACTGCGGGAATTACCATCCAGGCCCCTCAGCTCGATGTCAACACTGTGGCAGCCGGTGGGGGCTCCATCCTCTCCTTCAGGTGAGCCAGACCTTAGTGTTAGCCTCCAGCTCTGCAGTAGCTGAGCCTGGGTTCACTCCTGCTCCCATGGGCCAGCTCTGCGTGTGCTATGGTGTTTGATGGGACAGATGATGGTATAATGGTAAGGTCCCCACGGCGGCTGGTTGAATCTAAGCTATACGAGTAAATCTGGAATGAGAGGCCAGTCTTGGTGATGGTGACCATGAAACAGGCATTGATTGTTGTAAAAACCCAATCGCATTTATTCATGTCCCTCAGGGAAAGAAATCTGCGGCACGGTCACTCAGTGGTTAGCACTGCTGCCTCACAGCACCAGGGACCCGGGTTTGGTTCCAGCCCCGGGCAACTATGTGGAGTTTGCACATTCTCCCCATGTCTGCATGGGTTTCCTCCGGGTGCTCCGGTTTCCTCCCACAATCCAAAGATGTGCAGGTTAGGGTGAATTGGCCATGCTAAATTGCTTGTAGTAATCAGGGATGTGTTGGGGATAAATGTAGAGTCATAGGGTATGGGAATGGGTCTGGGTGGGTTGCTCTTAGGAGGGTCGGTGTGGACTTCTTGGGCTGAAGGGCCTGTTTCCACATTTTAGGGATTCTATGATTCTATTCTATTATTTATTGGTCTAGCCTATATGTGACTCCAGACACATAGCAACATGGTTGCCTCCTAATTGCCCTCTCAAATAACTCTAGAAAAACACTCAGTTTAGGGGCAATTAGGGAGGGCATACTGCATTCCATTAAATTTTTTTTTTTTAAGTCCTAACTCTTGGCTGACAAGTACTTTAGGTTGACAATTATACTGAAGATTATTGGGAAAAGAAGGTCATTGTTTGGGATGTGAGGACAGTGGGAATATTCCCTGACTGGGGGAAATGGCAAGTGAAGTTCATTAAAGATCTGGTCTGGGCTATCACTCTCTATTCAGTTTATTTTTCCTGACCAGTACAAATGAGGTGGATGAAGGAATGTGGGACCAAGCTTATTAAGATACTTGTATCCTGAATGAACTGTTTATTGGGATCTGTTTTTGCTGATGTTAACAAACTCCAGTCCAGTTATAGGTATTAGTATTCTGCATAGAAGTCAAATAAAGTAATTTTGTGTTAAATGCTGTGTACTGTATCAAAAGTTAGTTCTTTTTAATGGACTCGTTTTCTTGACTTTTTCCTCCATTCTTGCCTCCAACAAGAGGTTTATGGAGCTTGTGGAGTTTCTTTGTCATTAAGATTGAGCACGGAATGTAAGATGTACAGCATAGACACCGATCCTTCAGTCCAACTTGTCCATGCCGAGCAGATATCCCAACCCAATCTAGTCCCACCTGCCAGCACCCGCCCATATCCTTCCAAACCCTTCCTATTCATACACCCATCCAGATGCTCTTTAAATGTTGCAATTGTACCAGCCTCCACGACTTCCTGTCTAAGTTCCTTTCCTAACCCTGACCTTTTTGCACAAATCAAATTTTGATTGCTGCACCATTTGTGGATATACTTTGAGCTGTTGAAGTCTCTCCTGTGTAGTTCCCTCCCGAAAGCACTCCATCTCTTAACATCAGGGACCCAGGTTTGATTCCAGCCTTGGGGGACTGTCTGTGTGGAGTTTCCACATTCTCCCCATGTCTGAGTGGGTTTTCTCCGGCTGCTCCGGTTTCCTCCCACAAATACAACGATGTGCAGGTTAGGTGAATTGGCATGTGAAATTGCCCTTAGTGTTCAGGGATGTGCAGGTTAAATATATTAGTCAGGGGGAGATTTAGAGTCATAGGGTAGTGGAATGGGTCTGGTTGGGCTACTCTTCGGAGGGTTGGTGTAGACTTGTTGGGCCAAATGGCCTGTTTCCACATTGTAGTGATTCTAAGTTTGGAACCGGAGAATTATGAGATGTTAAGGAGAGAGTTCTAGAGACTGCATAGGTTGAAATTGTGGAGAGTGAGAGGTAAACCCACTTTGGTCTGCAGGACCCAGGGCTACTCCTTGACCCATAAGGATGGTGAGCCTCTTCTGGGCCAGCAGCAGAGCTGGGCAGCTCCTGGGGGAAAGCACTCACTTTAGGGCGTACATGGAACGACTAAATTCTGGGATGAATGAGAAGCAAAAGGAGAGGCGTGTGGATATCTCTTAATGATTGTGGAGCTGGAGGAGATATTGGAGACAGAGAGGAGTGAGGACATGGAGGGTTTTTAAAGAGAGGTCAATATTAGAGTGCAAGCACAGGGAATATTATAAAACTGTGTGGTGTGTGTCTTCAGATATGTATCACTGTGTTCATTAATTGGGGCAGTGAGCCACATCAGTGCCTCATAGCCCCAAGAAAGGGAGTTGCTGTCTGTCTTTAACTTGCTGCTTTTCTAATACATTGTCCTTTTCCAGGTCTGGGCTGTTTGTTGTTGGTCCAGAATCGGCTGGAGCTCATCCGGGTCCCACCTGTTATCGGAAAGGTTAGTGACGGGGGTTGAGGGGCAAAATCTCCCTCATGTATCCATCATCAGGGAGTTTCACCTTCACCTTGAGTGCAGGGATCAACCTGTTTGTCATAGCACTCATGCTGAAACCTCTTCCAACACTGACAAACATGATGTGGAAGTGCCAGTGGTGGAGAGGGATGGGCAAAGTCAAAAATCACACAAACCAGGTTATAGTCCAACAGGTTTATTTGAAACCAAAAGCTTTTGGAGCCTCACTTCTTCAGGTAGCTAATGAGAAAGAATACATCAGACGCATAATTTATAAGTAAGAGATCAGAGGATCATACAACTGATGCAAATATATTGAACATACCTTGATGACTAATAAGTCTTTAATCAGTTAGAATGGAGGTGCAGTTTGATTAGTATGTAAATCCCAGAATTTCTTCCAAATCACTGCCCCAAGATAACTTAAGGTTTTATCAGAATAAAGGTGACACCTCAGGTCAGACAATGCATTTTAGGCATGATGCCTTGTTTTGAGTCTGTCTGGAAAAGGGAGACGAGCAAAGGTAGTTCAGATAAGGAGTTCACAGAATGTTTTTGGGATTAGTTCTAAGTACAGCATGCCTTTAACCAACCGGAGAGCAGGCTATAACACGATAGGATTGATTAATTAATAACCTCATGGTGAAGGTGCCCTTGATAGCTCTGTTCACTTTAAGGAACAGAAATGTGGAGCTAAGATTAGTGTTTTAAACTTGAATAAAGGCAAGCATATGGAGAGAGGGTGGTGAACCAGGAATCCAGAATCCTAGGCTGAAGCTTTGGCACATGGATTTCAATTTTCCACAATGGCAGATGATTAAGTTTGACTTGGAAGAAAAAGCTAATCTATTGGTGACTGTAGAACCACGATCAATTGTCTCAAAAATGTCCTCTCTAGTTCATTATTATCCTTCAGGGAAGGTATCTGCATTCTCCCCACAGAATCTGCCAGACCTGCTGAATTTCTCCAGCAATTTCTGTTTTTCTCTGATTTCCAGCATCTGCAGTTTTTTTTAATATCCTACTATGATGAGCTGCACTGTTTAATCTGGTCTTTTTGGTTACTCAGGAGGCCCACTTACCATCACCGATGCCAACCTTTGCCTCGGGCGACTGCTGCCAGATTATTTTCCCAAAATCTTTGGTGCCACAGAGGACCAGCCACTGTGGAAGGAAGGGGCTCTGAACGAGTTGCAGAAAGTTGCGGAACAGGTCAACGCCTTTCTCTTTGACCAATCACAAGGTGATGAGGAGAACGGAAGGGGCCAATCACAGATGACTGTGGAGGAAGTTGCGCTGGGATTTGTCCGGGTTGCCAATGAGTCAATGTGTCGACCAATCAGAGCTCTAACTCAGGTACATCATGGCTCATTCGGATGGTGGCGAAACAAGTACAGGTACACAGTGAGAGTGGATAGATCCAGCTGTACAGGTACATCCATACAGGTTTGTTACAGGTCCTGGTAACCCCCACCCTAACCTAGCGGCATGTCTGTAGCTTGACCTTTGGCCCCAAGTTCATAAACCCGTATCCAAAGCTGCTGGAGCTGTCAGCATTTACTGTCAACATGGTTATCCTGGATTGTACTGGCATCTAGAGGCTCCCTCATTTCATTTCACTCCCACATTCCATTTCATTTTGCAACACATGTCATATGTATTTTAATTAACTACCTAATCATTCTGTTCAGTTTTTAAGATTAACCTCACCACCAGTTCCTGTTCTATTTTAGACATTATGCACTGAATTGACCTGAATCACTTTGTACAAAATCCTACTCAGGTAATCAGATAGTTAAGGGTTGTAAATTTTTCACATTTTACCAAATCCAGATCTTTCATTTATACACTTTACTAACTGAACTAAATCTTATTTCATAAAAATAAAGCGATAAGATAGCCCTTAACAACCAATTGCTAGTTTCTTTTTATAACTGCTTCATAATTTAATAGTTACCCCCTGAAAATGAAAAATACCCACCTGATGGTCTCTGATGTTGCTCTTTATCTATCAAAGATCTCCAATCTCAGTTCAAACTGCTCTCTCCTGATGTCTCTCTGCTAATGATTCTCACTCTCTGTGTAAACTTAAACCGTAGGAGCACCAAAATCCTGGCATTTGGGAGGAATTCAACTAGTATGGCAGTCAGTCAGCACATAGAGTGACTGAAGAGAAGGTAGAGGTTAAGTCAAGTCTAACAGGAAAAGCAGGCAGGACCAAGTTAATGAACACAGTGGGACTGGCAGTTTTTTAGTGGTGCTGGAAAAGCACAGCAGGTCAGGCAGCATCCGAGGAGCAGGAAAATCGACGTTTTGGGCAAAAGCCCTACATCAGGAACAGAGGCAGAGTGCCTGAAGGGTGGAGAGATAAATGGGGTGGGTGGGAGAAGGTAGCAAAGAGTACAATAGGTGAATGGGGGTGGTGATGGAGGTGATAGGTCAGAGGGGAGGATGGAGTGGATAGGTGGGAAGGGAGATTGGCAGGTAGGACAGGTCATGAGGACAGTGCTGAGCTGGAAGGTTGGAACTGAGGTAAGATGGGGGAGGGGAAATGAGGAAACTGGTGAAGTCCACATTGATACCCTGGGGTTGAAGTCTTCCGAGGCGGAAGATGAGGCGTTCTTCCTGCAGGTGTTGGGTGGTGAGAGAGCGGCGGTGAAGGAGGCCCAGGACTTCCATGTCCTCGGCAGAGTGGGAGGGGGAATTGAAATGTTGGGCAACGGGGCGGTGGGGTTAATTGGTGCGGGTGTCTCAGAGATGTTCCCTGAAGCGGTCTGCAAGGAGGCGTCCAGTCTCCAGACCAAAGGGGTAGCCATGGGCACCCGTATGGGCCGCAGCTATGCCTGTTTCTTTGTTGGCTACGTAGAACAGTCCATCTTCCATAATTACACCGGCACCACTCCCCACCTCTTCCTCCGTTACATTGATGACTGCATTGGCGCCACCTTGTGTGCCCGTGAGGAGTTTGAGCAATTCATTAACTTCACCAACACTTTCCACCCTGACCTTAAATTTACTTGGACCATCTCTGACACCTCCCTCCCCTTCCTGGACCTCTCCATCTCCATTAATGACGACCGACTTGACACCAACATTTTTTACAAACCCACCGACTCCCACAGCTACCTGGATTACACCTCTTCCCACCCTACCTCCTGCAAACATGCCATCCCGTATTCCCAATTCCTCCGCCTCCACCGTATCTGCTCCCAGGAGGACCAGTTCCACCACAGAACACACCAGATGGCCTCCTTCTTTAGATACCGCAATTTCCCTTCCCGCGTGGTTAAAGATGCCCTCCAACGCATCTCTTCCACATCCCGCACCTCCGCCCCCAGACCCCACCCCTCCAACTGTAGCAAGGACAGAACGCTCCTGGTGCTCACCTTCCACCCTACCAACCTTCGCATAAACCAAATCATCCGCCGACATTTCCGCTACCTCCAAACGGACCCCACCACCAGGGATATATTTCCCTCCCCACCCCTTTCTGCCTTCCGCGATCACCATTCCCTCC
>NC_057714.1:122063253-122070183 GCF_004010195.1 Chiloscyllium plagiosum | reverse complement strand
TCATCCCCTCCCCCACTCACCTATTGTACTCTATGCTACTTTCTCCCCACCCCCCCCCTCCTCTCATTTATCTCTGCATTCTGCAGGTACTCTGCCTGTATTCCTGTTGAAGGGCTTTTGCCCGAAACGTCGATTTTACTGCTTCTGGGATGCTGCCTGAACTGCTGTGCTTTTCCAGCACCACTCTAATCTAGACTCTGGTTTCCAGCATCTGCAGTCATTGTTTTTACCTCCCCAATGTAGAGGAGACCGCATTGGGAGCAACGGTTAGAATAAATGACATTGGTGGATGTGCAGGTGAAACTTTGATGGATGTGGAAGGCTCTGAAGTGTATTTATTTTCGTACATGATTTGGAGATGCCAGTGATGAACTGGGGTGTACAAAGTGAAAAATCACACAACACCAGGTTATAGTCCAACAGATTTAATT
Organism: Chiloscyllium plagiosum; assembly: GCF_004010195.1. NCBI lineage: Eukaryota > Metazoa > Chordata > Chondrichthyes > Orectolobiformes > Hemiscylliidae > Chiloscyllium > Chiloscyllium plagiosum. The sequence goes on along the minus strand of NC_057714.1, from coordinate 122,069,752 downwards.
GGAAGCACTAGCTTTCAGAGCGCTGCTCCTTCTTCAGGTGACTGTGGAGAATAAGATTGTAAGACACAGAATTTATAACAAAAGTTTACAGTGTGATGTAACTGAAATTATATATTGTAAAATACCTGGATTGTTTGTTAAGTCTCTCATCTTTTAGAATGACCATGGTGGTTTCAGTTTGTTCACATGTAAATCGCAAAACTTTTTAAAAAAGTTACATCCTCAAGTGAACTTTAACAATTGGTGTCATGTCGGCCCAGATAAGGTATTGAAGGTGTTAACTCCCTGTGAGGCTGTCTGTGCCACGATGGTCAGACTGATTCTAATCTAAAAAAAGGATTTACAGAATCTTACATGGATTCATGCAGTTTTGAGTAAAGTAAAATATAATTCTGCAAGTACAAATTCACCCCACAAACTTATATGTGCATTTGTGCGTATGTGTGTGTGTATAATGCAATGGGGTCACCTGTAGTGTGACATGACCCCAAGGTCCCAGTTGAGGCTATCAGCCTCGGCTGATCCGAAGACGTAAGCACACAGACAGACACACGCACACACACGCACACTCACACACACTCTCCTACAGACACACACACTCATGCAGACGCTCTGTCGTATGCTCACATATACACTCCACACACACTCTATCACAGACTTATAACCCTATACACTCACACTCATACTGTACACACACTCTCTCACAGGCGCTCATAACCACGCCCCCATCCCACCCCATCAAATCCCTTCCCCCCCCCTCCACACACACACACACACACACACACACACACACATGCGCGCACACACACACACACACACATATAAGTTTGTGGGGTGAATTTGTACTTGGAGAATTATAAACAGTCAGGTATATAGTCAGCCCTCCCACAATAGACCAAGGCTTCTCCTGCCCGATATAATAAGCTGCTAAGGCATTTTTATTCATTCATTCACAGGTTGTGGGCACTCGCTGGGTCAGCATTGATTGCCCTGTCCCCAGTTGCCCCTTGAGAAGGTGGGGTGAGCTGCCTTCTTGAACCTCTGCAGTCCTTCGGGAGGGAATGCCCTTAGGGAGGGAATTACAGGATTGTGACCCAAAGACAGTGAAGGAATGGGGATATATTTCCAAGTCAAGATGGTGAGTGACTCGGAGGGGAACTTGCAGGGGGTGGTGTTCCCATGCATCTGCTGCCCTTGCCCTTCTAGATGGAAGTGGCAGTGGGTTTGGAAGGTGCTGCCTGAGGATCTTTGGTGAATTTCTGGAATGCATCTTGCAGATAGTACACACTGCTGCTACTGAGCATCGGTGGTGCAGGGAGTGGATGTTTGTGGATGTGGTGCCAATCCAAGCGGCTGCTTTGTCCTGGATGGTGTCAAACTTCTTGAGTGTTGTTGGCTCTGCACCTATCCAGGCAAGTGGAGAGTATTCCGTCACACTCCTGACTTGTGCTTTGTAGATGGTGGACAGGCTTTGGGGAGACAGAAGCTGAGTTACTTGCTGCAGTATTTCTAGTCTGTGACCTGCTCTTATAGCCACTGTGTTTATCTGATTAGTCAAGTTGAGTTACTGCCACACCATCTGAAAGGGACGGAATGAGGGATATATATTCTCCTTTGAGATAGAGTCCACCATTGTTCTGGTATCGGGGGGCCTCCCTTCTCCTTTTCACCAATTTATTACATTCACTGATGTAAAACCATTTGCTTCCTTCACACCCCCTGACAGGCTAAAGGTCACGATACCTTGCGCCACGTGCTGGCGTGCTTTGGAGGTGCTGGGGGCCAGCATGCCTGCGCCATTGCCCGGTCCCTGGGCATGAAAACCGTCTTCATTCACAAGTAGGTGCAGGTTTACTGAGATATTGGTTTCCTCCTCACTTGTCAGTGCTACGCTAACTCTCTCTCTCCTGCTTTCTAGTTCCTCTCTCCCACTCTTTCTCTGCCATTCTCCATCAATCATTGACACTCTGTAACCCCCTCAATCTCTTTTGATTACTCTCTTTCTCTCTATTGTTGTCTCTTTCACATACTCACGACTTGGCTCTGTCCCTGAGCCTCTGTTCTGCCTACCTGGCTGTGTTGATCTCTGACTGTTTTTCTCCCTTACTGTCCTCACTTCCCTCCCTCCCTCACATACACACTCTGTCTCTCAGGTATGGCAGTATCCTATCAGCCTATGGAATGGCCTTGGCAGATGTGGTACATGAAGCCCAGGAGCCATGCAATGCGGTGTATGAAGGAGCCTCATATTCCTTTCTGGATGAGAGGATAGACGTGCTGGAGAAACAGTGTGTGGATGCACTGCGTGCTCAGGGATTTTCCAGGTACAAACAAAGTATTTTAGTTCCACCTGCTTAATCGAATGATAATGTGTAATCAGCCAAATCATAGAATCCCGACAACGTGGAAACAGGCTATTTGACCTGACAAGTCCACACCAACCCGCCGAAGAGTATCCCATCCAGACCCATTCCCCTACCCTATTACTTTACATTTCCCCTGACTAATGCATCTAAGCTACACATCCCTGAACACTATATTCGATTTCCCATGACCAATTTACCTAACTTGCACATCTTTCTGGGAGGAAACCGCAACACCTGAAGGAAAACCACACAGACAGCCGCCCGAGGCTGGAATCGAACCCGGGTCCCTGGCCTGTGAGGCAGCGGTGCTAACCACTGAGCCACCGTGCTGCCCTTTCTTCAAAGCCCCTTTTAAAATATCTCCTTGTGTGGCTCAATGTCACATTTCGTTTTCCCATATTTTACTATCCCAAAGGTGCTATATCAATTCAAGTCCAAGCTCCTTGTTATCATTGTTATGTTTAAGTGATCAGTAGTCAGATGGAGCCCAAGGAAATGGTAGACTATTTGTATGAAAATATTTTTCATTTTCTTCATCATCTGACTAGCAACAGCCTTTAGAGTTTTAAATTGCAGTTTGTCACAGACCTGAGTAGACCAGTTCAATTCAGATTTCCAGAAAGCCTTTGAGCAAAGACACTGCTCATGTGCCCTCTCTCTCGATTTGTTTCTTTATCTCTTTTTCTCTCTTGCCCATTTCCACCCCAACCTCTTTCCCTTTTTCTTTCTCTTGTTTTCCCCTTTGCAATGTCTCTCGATCTTCCTTCCTCTCAATCTCTCTTATTTCTCCCTCCCTCTCTCTCCCTCCGCATCTCTCTCAATCTCTCTCTTTACCTTCCCATGATCTCTCTCTCCTTGATCTCTCTCTCTCTCTCTCTCCCCCTGTTCATCTCTCCCCTCTCTCTCTCTCTCTCTCTCTGTCTCACCCTCACTGCCTCCTCTCTCTCTCTCTCTCCCTTTTAAGGGGCAGCGATAGCCTCGTGGTATTATCACTGGGCTGTTAATCCTGAGACCAGGTAATGTTCTGGAGACCTGAGTGCAAATCCTGCCATGGCAGGTGCTGGAATTTTAATTCAATTAAAAAAATCTGGAATCAAGAGTCAGATGTCAATGGTCAGGAAAAACCCATCTGAGTCACTAAAGCCCTTTAGGTAAGGAAACTTTCATTCTTGGAGAAAGTGAGGACTGCAGATGCTGGAGATCAGAGCTGAAAAATGTGTTGCTGGAAAAGCGCAGCAGGTCAGGCAGCATCCAAGGAGCAGGAGAATCGACGTTTCGGGCATGAGCCCTTCTTCATTCCTGTAGAAGGGCTTATGCCCGAAACGTCGATTCTCCTGCTCCTTGGATGCTGCCTGACCTGCTGCGCTTTTCCAGCAACACATTTTTCAGCTCCAAACTTTCATCCTTACCTGGTCCGGCCTACACATGACTCCAGACCCACAGCAATGTGGTTCACTCTTAACTGCCGTCTGGGCAGTTAGGGATAGGCAATGAATGCTGGCGTGGCCAGCGATTCCCACATCCTGTGATTGAAGTAAAAGAAAGATCTCTCCCATCCCTTGTGTGTGAATTAAAATCCTTTATGATTCTGAAAATAAGAACTTCTAACTCAAACAAAGACCTAGGTCCAACTGGCCAATGGTGGATCATCTGTTACTCTGCAGTCAATACCCACAGGATTGTCGCATTGTTCCTAGCCTCTGACCTGCTGTTGTAACCATAGTTTTATATGGCTAGTCCAGTTCAATACCTGGTCAGTGACAACACCAGGATGTTGACAATAGGGAATCTAGTGACAGTAACGCCATTGAATGTCAAGGGGGAAGGGTTAGTCACTGCCCAGCACTTATGTGGCACAAATGTGGAAAGATCAGTGCTGAGGGAGTGCTGCACTGTCGGAGGGTCAGTGCTGAGGGAGCGCTGCACTATCGGAGGGTCAGTGCTGAGGGAATAACGCGCTGTCGGAGGTCAGTGCTGAGGGAGCGCCGCACTGTCGGAGGGTCAGTGCTGAGGGAGTGCCGCACTGTCGGAGGGTCAGTGCTGAGGGAGGGGGCACTGTCGGAGGGTCAGAGCTGAGGGAGTGCCGCACCATCGGAGGGTCAGTGCTGAGGGATCACCGCACTGTCAGAGGGTCAGTGCTGAGGGAGCACTGCACTGTCGGAGGGTCAGTGCTGAGGGATCGCTGCACTGTCGGAGGGTCAGTGCTGAGGGAGTGCCGCACTGTTAGAGGGTCAGTGCTGAGGGAGTGCTGCACTGTCGGAGGGTCATGCTGAGGGAGTGCCGTACTGTTGGAGGGTCAGTGCTGAGGGAGCGACGTGCTGTCGGAGGAACAGTGCTGAGGGAGCGCTGCACTATCCGAGGGTCAGTGCTGAGGGAGCAACGTGCTGTCGGAGGGTCAGTGCTGAGGGAGCGCTGCACTATCGGAGGGTCAGTGCTGAGGGAGTGCCGCACTGTATGAGGGTTAGTGCTGAGGGAGCGCCGCACTGTATGAGGGTTAGTGCTGAGGGAGCGCCGCACTGTCGGAGGGTCATGCTGAGGGAGCGCCGCACTGTCGGACGGTCAGTGCTGAGGGAGCACTGCACTGTCGGAAGGTGAGTGCTGAGGGAGCACCACACTATTAGAGGTAAGAGTTGAAAACAAAGGCTGTAAATGAAAGTTTCTATGAAAGTCCTCCATTGATGTAAACATCTACCGGTTCACTAACATGGGGGAGAGAAGCTGTGACCCTTGTCCACCTGGCCATCAGTGATTCGCATTAAAACCCAATGTGCTGGGCCCTTCCCTGCCCTCTGACCTGATCTTCCAGTTGTATCAATAATACAGTACTGAACTCCCTGCAGCCCCTTCGCTGTGCAGCCCTGCCACTTACTCCAATATGCCAGGAGTATGTGGGGAAATTATTGTTTGTTTGATTGGTGTGTCTTTGCTGTGGGTTTTCAGGTGTCAGATCAGCACGGAGGCTTTCCTTCATTTGCGGTATGACCGTACCGACTGTGCCCTCATGTGTTCTGGCAGCTCACACCCTCCGCAGTCTAGCTGTGACTCCTGTCGCCATGGAGACTTCCGCGCTGTCTTCACCAGCAGGTTAGAAACTTCAACAACTGTTGTGGTTCCAAACCCACGTCTGAGCTGCTAATCATGGGGCTTGGCATTTATTTAGCCTCACTTCTACATGGTTCGACTGAAAGTTAGGATATTTCTATCTCTGCACTGCTTCCTGAACTTGGCATCCACATTCTCACCACCACATCCCAGATAAAGGAAATACCAGTCCAGTACCCACCTCTTTGTGTTTCAGGAATAGAACATAGAACATAGAACAATACAGCACAGAACAGGCCCTTCGGCCCACGATGTTGTGCCGAACATTTTTCCTAGCTTAAGCACCTATCCATGTACCTATCCAATTGCCGCTTAAAGGTCACCAATGATTCTGACTCTGCCACTCCCACAGGCAGCGCATTCCATGCCCCCACCACTCTCTGGGTAAAGATGGACTGTGGGCTTAAAAATAACAACCCTACAATCCCATGACCCAGCCGAAACTGTAACCTTTCACCATACAACACCATGACCCAACCCAGACTGTGACCTTTCACCCTACAACCCCATGACCCAGCCGAGACTGACCTTTCACCCTATAATCCCATGACCCAACCCAGACTGTAACCTTTCACTGTACAATCCCATGAACCAACCCAGACTGTAACCTTTCACCCTAAATATCATGACCCAGTCCAGACTGTGACCTTTCACCCTACAACCCCATGATCCAGCTAGTGTGGCATTGCCACACAGTCTGTATGCCGTGTAAGATTGTTACCGGCTGTAAGCCCTCTCTGACCTTTCTTTTGTCTGAGACTGCACCCTGGTTGTGGTTGTGTCAATTTTGTGATCAGCCATGAAGGATCAGTTTGAATGGAGGGAGCAGGACTGAGGATTAAGCTGCCCACCGCTGTTCCTGTCTCTTACTGTAGCTGCTGCGACCCTTTAAAGTGCAGCAGGGGTTCAGTCACATGTTAACCTTGAACACTGGGGGTGGCAGTGAGAGAATGTGGGGGGGGAGGTGGTCAGTCTGATGGGGCAGATGGGGCTGGTGAAGGGGACATGTAGATTTGGGGAGGGGCACAGAG
>NC_057714.1:122057130-122063134 GCF_004010195.1 Chiloscyllium plagiosum | reverse complement strand
GCGTGGGTGGAGTTAGGAAGGGGGCAAGTGGAGCTGGGGTGGGGCCAGATGGAGTTGGGGAGGGTCTTGGGCGGAATGGGGATGGGAGCAGGTAGAGCTGGGGAAGGAGTTGGGTAGAATTGGGGTGGGGCTTCAGTGTCGGTGGGTTGGGGCTCCTAGATTGTTGAAAGCCACAGGACATGTGGCCATCTGAGTTTGAATTTAGAAAATGAGACATGACTTTATTGAAATATAAGATTCTAAAAGGTCTTGTCTGACTTGATGTGGAGAGGTTATGGGGACAAGGAGGGAAAGTGCAGAATGGTCTTATTGAATGGGTAAGTGACTTGATTGGCTGTAAGGCCTACTTTAGGGATTTACGGTCCAGTGTGCTGACACTCCCTTCTGTGTTGCCAGGTACATGAAAGAGTTTGGCTTCGTAATACCAGAGCGGCCGATCATTGTGGATGACATCCGTGTGCGGGGCTGTGCCAAATCTGCCATCAAGAAAGAACAGAAAATGAAATGCAGTGGAAGAGAGCCTCGTGTTGAAACTGTATGTGGGAGGGTCAAGGGTAACAGTTTTAACACAGACTAACCTGGTCCCTGTACATTAACCCAGTCACTGACTAACCCCAGTCCCTGCTCATTTACCCGGTCACTGAATAACCTGGTTTCTGTTCATAAACCCCGTTACTGTCTAATCCCAGTCCCTGTTCATTTACCCAGTCACTGTCTAACCTTGGTCTCTGTTCATGAACCCAGTGACTGACTAACCCTTTGTGGGATGTGTACTGATCTTTAGTTGGCCTTGAACTGAGGCCTCGCTTGGGCCATTTCAGAGGACAGTTAAGGATTTTCCTGTTGCTGTGGATGAGCAGTCACATGTACATGACCATGTACAGACAGCAGTTTTCCTTGATTTTATAATAGTCAACGATAGTCTCTATAAGGGCGGTCATGACATATCTTCAAATTCCTATGATGTGGAAGTGCAGGTGGAAGAGGTGAACAAAGTTAAAAATCACACAACACCAGGTAATTCTCCAACAGATTTATTTGGAAGCACTAGCTTTCAGAGCACTGCTCCTTCATCAGATAGCCAGTGGGGCAGGATCACAGGACACAGAATTTATAGCAAAAGATCTGTGGAAGCCATTGTCCTTATTCCACACCACTGCTGGACTGGACCTGCTGGGTGGTGAAAGAACCAACAAGAGGGTGATTTCATCCTTACCAATCTGCTGGCTGCAGATGTTGAGAGTGTGGCACTGGAAAAACACAGCAGGTCAGACAGCATCCGAGGAGCAGGAAAATCAACGTTTCGGGCAAGAGCTCTTCATCAGGAATGAGGCTTGTGAGCCAAGGGGGTGGAGAGGTAAATGGGAGGGGGTTGGGGCTGTGGGGAAGGTAGCTGAGAGTGTGATAGGTAGATGGAGGTGGGGGTAAAGGTGATAGGTCAGAGAGGAGGGTGGAGCAGATAAATGGGAAGGAAGTTCAACAGGTAGGACAGGTCATGAGGATGGTGCTGAGCTGAAAGTTTGGAACTGGGATAAGGTGGGGGGAAGGGGGAAGGGAAAATGAGGAAACTGGTGAAATCCATATTGATGCCATACGGTTGGAGGGTCCCAAGGCGAAAGATGAGGCGTTTTTCCTCCAGGCGGTCGGGTGTAAGGGAGTGGCAGTGGAGGAGGCCCAGGACCTGCGTGTCCTCAGCAGAGTGGGAGGGGAGATGAAGTGTTTGGCTGTGGGGCGGTGGGGTTGATTGGTGCAGGTGTCCGGAAATGTTCTCTGAAGCGCTCTGCAAGTAGGCGTCCAGTCTCCTCCATGTAGAGGAGAGCATCAGGAGCAACGGTCTGTCTATGACTGTATCGGTAAGAGTAACCACTGCACAGACCTTGTGAAGAGAAAGTCCTCTCTTCACACTCCATCGTATTGTGTGGCACCATAACCATGCTAAATGGGACAGACTTTGAACAGATCTAGCAACTCAAGACTGAGCATCCATGACCCACTGTGGGCCATCAACAGCAGCAGAATTGAACTCCAGTACAATCTGTAACCTTATGGCCCACTCAACCATTACCATCAAGCCAGGGGATCAACCCTGGTTCAATGGAGAGTGCAGGAGGGCATGCCAGGAGCAGAATTAGGAATGCCTGAAGATGAAGTGTCAACGTAGTGAAGCCACCAAACAGGACTACTTGCATGTCAAACAGCATAAGCAGTAATAATAGGATGTGATCTAAATCTGATATAGGAGCTGGAGACTAATATGTGATTGTGACTGGGCCCAAGTATCACAGACAGCCACAGATCCACTGCAGTGTGTGGAACTTGTACCCTTACCGGGGATGACAATTTCTGTAGCTTCACTGAAGTCTACACCACACAGTGTGCTATTGGTGGATAGAGCCCCACATGCAGTGTTCCTTCTTCATCTGTTGGTGTCAGGGTCCTGAGGAAATTTCAATATGCAGAGCTATATTGCGGGTTTGAAACCATAGTCACCACTCTTGCAGGTCAAACTCCCTCTTTCCTTATTGGTCGGCAGGTGGTAAAGTGTTACTTTGATGAGGGTTATCTCGACACCGCTGTATACCTCCTGGAGGATCTGTCATGTGATCACACAATTCCTGGACCTGCAATCATCATTGATAAAAACAGGTAGGGTGCGTGTGTGTCCTTCCCCAGAGCACATAAATGAAGCAGATGGATTTTTGTGATAATCAAAATTATCTCACGCTCACCAACAAATCTCTAATTTTTTTTGACATTGAATTGAAATTCCTCTTGTTGCTGTAATAGGATGTGAATCCATGTTCCTTGAGCACTGGCCCCAGGAGTGGTTCTAGTCCAGTGACATTACAGTTAGGCCTCACGACCATACACACCTCTTCTGATTGTATAACCCTTCGAATTATCTGCAGTGTTCAAGTTGTAACCTCTTTGTTTCACATGGCTCAGACTTTGTGACAAAGTTCCAATGAAGTGCTCAGTGATGTTTTATGGAGTTAACGGTGCTAGGTAAATGCAAGGTGTTATAGAGTCATAGAGATGTACAGCATGGAAACAGACCCTTCAGTCCAACCCATCCATGCCGACCAGATATCCCAACCCAATCTAGTCCCACCTGTCAGCACCCGCCCCATATCCCTCCAAACACTTCCTATTCATATACCCATCCAAATGCCTCTTAAATGTTGCAATTGTACCAGCCTCCACCACATCCTCTGGCAGCTCATTCCATACACGTACCACCTTCTGCGTGAAAAAGTTGTCCCTTAGGTCTCTTTTATATCTTTCCCCCCTCATCTCACAACATCTTTCCGATAGGAAGGAGACCAGAATTGCACACAATATTCCAATAGTGGCCTAACCAATGTCCTGTACAGTCGCAATATGACCTCCCAACTCCTGTACTCAATACTCTGACCAATAAAGGAAAGCATACCAAACGCCTTCTTCACTATTCTATCTACCTGCGACTCCACTTTCAAGGAGCTATGAACCTGCACTCCAAGGTCTCTTTGTTCAGCAATACTCCCTAGGACCTTACCATTAAGTGTATAAGTCCTGCTAAGATTTGCTTTCCCATAATGCAGCACCTCGCCTGTATCTGAATTAAACTCCATCTGCCACTTCTCAGCCCGTTGGCCCATCTGTTCCAGATCCTGTTGTAATCTAAGGTAACCCTCTTTGCTGTCCACTACACCTCCAATTTTGGTGTCATCTGCAAACTTACGCCGATGGAAGATTCTGAAACAGTTCCATTGGCCTCCGAAATCAGTCTGATGCCATTAACCACGCGGCCGCTACAGCGCCCGCGGCAACAACCGCCGCCGCGGACCATGACGTCACTTCCGCCCCCACCGACCTCGCAGCCTCTGCGATCGCCGCCCAGACAACTGCCTCCACGGTCGCCAGAAAGACCATCGCCGACAGATTCGCGGCCTCCGCGGCTATGGGGAATAACACTCTTTCTGTCGCGCTGCAGCCACTTCCGCCCCCAGTGACATCACTAACCTGCACGACCACAACGCCGCATGTGTCTCCGCCCCCACGCCGATCTCTGTCACCATGCCTAATCCCGCCCCCACTCCGATCTCCGTCACCACGCCCAACACCGCCCCCACGCCGATCTCCGTCCCCACCCCCATGCCCAGCTCCAGCCCCACACCAGGTCCTAGCTCCCAGCCCTGCCGTGTTTTCACCATCCCTCCAGAACTACCCCTCTCTGAGGATGAAAGATCAGTCCTCAGCAGAGATCTCACCTTCATTCCCCTACGCTCTCGGATTAACGAGTTCAACACATGGCGTGACATCGAGCAATTCTTCAGCCGCCTTCGCCTCCGTGCCTACTTCTTCAACCAAGACTCTCGCCCACCCTCTGACGACCCCTTCTCCCGCCTCCAACACACCCCATCCACCTGGACACCCCGTGCTGGCCTCTTACTCGCCCTCGATCTCTTCATAGCCAACTGCCGCCGCGACATTAACCGCCTCAACTTCTCCAACCCTCTCACCCACTGCAACCTCTCGCCCTCGGAACGTGCAGCCCTCCACTCCCTCCGTTCCAACCCCAACCTCACTATCAAACCGGCAGACAAGGGAGGCGCGGTAGTAGTTTGGCGCACCGACCTTTACACTGCTGCGGCTAAACGCCAGCTCGCAGATACCACCTCCAACTGCCCCCTTGACCATGACCCAATCTCCCACCGCCAAACCATTATCTCCCAGACCATCCATAACCTCATCACCTCAGGGGATCTCTCATCCACCGCCTCCAACCTCATAGTCCCACAACCCTGCACCGCCCATTTCTACCTCCTGCCCAAAATCCACAAACCTGACTGCCCCGGCCGACCCATTGTCTCAGCCTGCTCCTGCCCCACCGAACTCATCTCTGCATACCTCAACACTGTCTTGTTCCCCTTAGTTCTAGAACTCCCCACCTACGTTCGGGACACCACCCACGCCCTCCACCTCCTCCATGATTTTCGCTTCCCCGGTTACCAACGCCTTATCTTCACCATGGACATCCAGTCCCTGTACACCTCCATCCCTCATCACGAAGGACTCAAAGTCCTCCGCTTCTTCCTTTCCCGCCGTACCAACCAGTACCCTTCCACTGACACCCTACTTCGACTGATTGAACTGGTCCTCACCCTGAACAACTTCTCTTTCCAATCCTCCCACTTCCTCCAAACGAAAGGAGTAGCCATGGGCACCCCCATGGGCCCCAGCTACGCCTGTCTCTTCGTAGGATATGTGGAACAGTCCATCTTCCGCAACTACACTGGCACCACCCCCCACCTTTTCCTCCGCTACATCGATGACTGTATCGGCGCTGCATCGTGCTCCCACGTGGAGGTTGAACAGTTCATCCACTTTACCAACACCTTCCACCCCGACCTCAAATTCACCTGGACCGTCTCAGACTCCTCCCTCCCCTTCCTAGACCTTTCCATTTTTATCTCGGGTGACCGAATCAACATGGACATTTGCTATAAACCGACCGACTCCCACAGCTACTTAGACTACACCTCCTCCCACCCTGCCCCCTGTAAAAACGCCATCCCATATTCTAAATTCTTTCGTCTCCGCCGCATCTGCTCCCAGGAGGACCAGTTCCAAAACCATACAACCCAGATGGCCTCCTTCTTCAAAGACCACAATTTCCCCCTAGACGTGGTTGACGATGCCCTCCACCGCATCTCCTCCACTTCCCGCTCCTCCGCCCTTGAGCCCCGCCCCTCCAACCGCCACCAGGACAGAACCCCACTGGTCCTCACTTACCACCCCACCAACCTCCATATACAGTGTATCATCCGCCTTCATTTCCGCCACCTCCAAACGGACCCCACCACCAAGGATATATTTCCCTCCCCTCCCCTATCAGCGTTCCGAAAAGACCACTCCCTCCGTGACTCCCTCGTCAGATCCACACCCCCCACCAACCCAACCTCCACTCCCCGCACCTTCCCCTGCAACCGCAGGAGGTGCAAGACTGGCGCCCACACCT
>NC_057714.1:122054402-122056950 GCF_004010195.1 Chiloscyllium plagiosum | reverse complement strand
GCCTAGGAACCCTCCAACCACAAGGGATGAATGCAGATTTCTCCAGCTTCCTCATTTCCCCTCTCACCACCTTTTCTCAGTCCCAACCCTCAAACTCAGAACCACCTTCTTGACCTGCAATCTTCTTCCCGACCTCTCCACGCACCCTCACCTTGGCCTCCTTCCACCTATCGCATTTCCAACGCCCCTCCCCCAAGTCCCTCCTCCCTACCTTTTATCTTAGCCTGCTGGACACACTTTCCTCATTCCTGAAGAAGGGCTTATGCCCAAAAGGTCGATTCTCCTGTTCCTTGGATGCTGCCTGACCTGCTGCGCTATCCCTAATCAGCCCTTGCCTTTCCAAATACATGTACATCCTGTCCCTCACGATTCCCTCCAACAACAACTGGCCCACCACTGAGGTCAGGCTCACCGATCTATAGTTCCCTGGCTTGTCTTTACCACCCTTCTTAAACAGTGGTACCACATTTGCCAACCTCCAGTCTTCTGGTACCTCACCTGTGACTAGCGATGATACAAATAACTCAGCAAGAGGCCCAGCAATTACTTCTCTAGCTTCCCACAGAGTTCTCGGGTACACCTGATCAGGTCCTGGGGGTTTATCCACCTTTAACCGTTTCAAGACATCCAGCACTTCCTCCTCTGTAATCTGGACATTTTGCAAGATGTCACCATCTATTTCCCAACAGTCTATCAGTTCTCTTCCTTTCCACTTTGCAGCACCATCCTGGTTGAAGCAGACTGTATCGCTGGTGTTACCCAGCTCGGTGATATCCAGATCACTATCGGCAGTGGGAAGCCACAGATTGTCGGACCCAAACTGGACACAATCCAGCTCTCCATCTTTTCACATCGCTTCATGAGCATCGCAGGTACAACTGACAGGAATAGAGAGGGATTAGACCGTTGGATTCATGTAAGATAATGTCATATATCTCTATCTTCCTTCAGTGAGGATGTGATGGTTTATTGATTTGGGAATGTGGAATAAACAGCAGTAACCTGATATCTCAGCCTAGTCAGTGAGAATAAAACACAATCCTTCCAGAGAGTGTACAAGACATATAGGTAGCAATTATATTCATAGCAGGAGCTCATTCAGGAGATGGTTCATTTACCCTTCTGCAGTCATATGTGACTGATTTGCCCCCTGGGATTGACTGGTTAATCCTCACTGGGTTCTCTCCTTACAGAGCAGATGGGTCGTATCCTACAGAGAACAGCCATCTCCACCAATATCAAGGAGCGATTGGACTTCTCTTGCGCTCTGTTTGGCCCCACAGGGGGCCTGGTGTCGAACGCCCCCCACATCCCTGTGCACCTGGGAGCCATGCAGAAGACTGTGCAGTTCCAGGTAAGGTCAGAGTTCAACAAGGAGCCTCAGTGGGGACAGGACAGGGGCAGTGACTTTACCATAGTCATAGCTCCTCTGTAGTAGTGGTATCCCAGTAGAAACTGTGGGACTGGGGACGTCTAATCTCCGCACTTAATGGAAAATCCAATTCCATTTTGATAGACAAAGGAGTGGAGGGGTCATGGAATAAACAAGGAGGTTGGAGCAGTCACCAGAACCAGATCAAACATGGTCTTATTGAATCATGGTGCAGGCTCAAGGGGCCAAGTGGTCACTTCTGCTGTTAGGTTCTAGTGGGTGCTAGAAATTTGAAATAACAATAGAAATTGATGGAACATCTCAGCAGGTCCAGCAGCATTTGTGGAGAGAGAAGCCAAGTTACCTCACCAAGTCTGATATAACTTCAGATTATTCCCTACCAGTCTGGCCAAGGATTGTCCTATTGCACATCCCAGAGATTCACACTTCCCTTTTGTAAAATGTTTTGTAAAATAGGGGTTGATGGGAAGGGTGAGAGCAGTAACAAATTAAAAATACTATACATGAATGCACGAAGCATTAGACATAAGATGGATGAGCTTGAGGCTCTTTTGGAAATTGGCAGATACGATATTGTGGGGATAACTGAGACATGGCTTCAAGTGGACAGGGCCTGGGAAATGAATATTCAAGGCCAAACGTGCTATCGTAAGGACAGACTGACGGGCAGATGGGGTGGGGTGGCCATGTTGGTAAGGGAGGATATTCAGTCCCTTGCGAGGGGGGACCTAGAGTCAGGGGATGTAGAGTCAGTGTGGATAGAGCTGAGAAATTCTAAGCGTAAAAAGACCCTCTTGGGAGTTATCTACAGGCCCCCAAACAGTAGTCTGGATGTCGGATGTAAGTTGAATCAGGAGCTGAAATTGGCCTGTCGCAAAGATGTTACTACAGTTGTTATGGGGGATTTTAACATGCAGGTAGACTGGGAGAATCAGGATGATATTGGACCTCAAGAAAGAGACTTTGTGGAGTGCCTCAGAGATGGATTCTTAGAGCAGCTGGTGCTGGAGCCGACCAGGGAGAAGGCAATTCTAGATCTGATATTGTGTAACGAACCAGAATTGATCAGAGACCTTGAAGTGAAGGAGCCATTGGGAAGTAGTGACCATAATACATTAAGCTTCAATCTGCAATTTGAGAGGGAGAGGGTACAAT
>NC_057714.1:122051231-122053749 GCF_004010195.1 Chiloscyllium plagiosum | reverse complement strand
GTGTGTGAGTGCGGGAGTTAGAGACAGAGGCTGTGCGTGCATGCGTGCATGTGACAGAGTAGAATGCGCGAGTGCGCATGTGAGAGGGAATAAGGGAGAGTGTGTGTGGAGCGGATAAGGAGAGTGTCCATCAGTGTCTGTAACGGGGAGAGTGAGAGTATGCGCTTGTCCAGGCGAAAACACGGACAGATACAGCACATCCCTTTCCCCACACACACTCATTCCATAGTTTCAGAGCTTCACTTCTCTGCGGCATCTGCCCCATTTGGTGTTCATGTTACAGACCCAGATGCTGAAACTACGGTCCCCATGCTCCATCCAGAGTTGGGTCAGCAAATCCTCAGGTCTCCCTGAATGTCTGATGCAGCTCACAGCATAACCTCCAGCAAACCACCCCCTGCCCCTCCACTAACTTTTCAATAACAGGAGTCAGTCAGAAGCCGCTTTGCTACAAGTTAGATGTCTGTTCCTTAATAGTAATACTCGAGGATTTTCCTCGTGTTACTGACCGCACGATCAACTGAGAGAGACAAACAAAGGCGTTCCGTGGGCAGGCGCATACCAAGTTTCAAACACGTGTGTCAGAGCTGCTGGAGCACTCCTGTCCATGGAGCACAACATGGGATGCATCGGGAAGTGAACAAAAGCTTGACACACACCATTTCAATGTTTCTGAGCTTCACCATGCCAGCACTCAATGCACGAGGGAGTCAAAAAATAAGGCCAGAGGAAGATACAGGAAAAAAACAACAAATAATTTATTAACTGATAACTTGCTGAAAATATAGAAAGGGAGATGGGCGGATTAGAATAACGGGATAAGGGAGACAATGGTTGGTCCAATCCAAAGAAAGCAAACATTGAATGGCGACATTACCAGGTCCGCGAGAATGGTCCATTGCCTCAAATTCTGAATCTGCCTCACAGAACCAGCCCAGACACCATAAACTGGGGTAAGGGAACGGCTAAAATGGAGAGCTGTGCAGACTGTGCTCGTGGCCTACTCCTTAAACTGGACTATCTGCACAGCATGAGGAACATTGCAAACCTTTGTCAGGATATTGCAATCCTCTACCACCACCCTCTGCCTCCTACATTTGAGCCAGCTTTGTATCCAAATGGCTTTCATATGAACCAACCTTGTTAAACAGATGACCATGCACAATGTTATTCAACGCCTTACTGAAGTCCACATCGACAATGCACACCACTCTATCTCAATTAATCTTATTAGTCACTTCTTCAAAAAAATCTCAGTCAAGTCAGTGAGACACAATATTGCTTGCACAAAGCCATATTGACTATCCCTAATCAGTCGTTAACTTTCAAAATGCTTGAAAATCCGATGACTCATAATCACCTCCAACAACTTATCCACCACTGACATCAGGCTCACTAGCTTTTCCTTATCACCCTTCTTAAACCCTTTAAGTAGTTGCACCACGTTGCCAACCTCCAGTCTTCTTACAATTTACCTGTGGCTATTGATGATAGCAAGGGGCCCAGCAATCACTTCTCTAGCTTCCCACAGAGGTCTAGCGGCCATCTAATAAAAGCCAGGACATTGTCCTTCGTTTGCATCTTTCAAGACGTCCAGCAGCTCCACTGTAATACAGACACTTTCCTAGATGTCACTACCTATTTCCCAAGTTCTCTAGCTTCCATGTCCTCCTGCCCACTAAATACTGATACAAAATATTCGTTCAGTACCTCCCCCATTTCCTGTTATTCTGCACATGGGCAACCTTGTTGATCTTTAAGGATGTCCTATTCTCTCCACAGTTACTCTTCATCCTTGACGTATTTGTAGAAATCCTTTGGATTCTCCTTCACTCTGTTTGTCAAAGCTATCACATGCCCCCTTTTTATGCTCCCAATTTCCCTCTTAATTATACTTTTGTTGCCTTCAGACTCGTCTAGTGATTCACTTTAAATCAGGAATTAAGAGCCTAATGGTGACCATTTCGATTGTCGGAAAAATCCATCTGGTTCACTGACACCCTTTAAGGAAACAAACTGCCATTTTTACCTGGTCTGCCCTACAAGTGACCCCAGACTCACAGCAATGTGGTTGACTGCTAACTGCCCTCTGACCAATTAGGGATGGGTAGTAGATGCTTGCCTAGCTAGGGACGCCTTCATCCCGTGAATGAATTGAGAAAAAAACTCAATTCCTGCTGTCTATACATGATATATGCTTCCCAACTGACCCCCTTTTCTGAGAATATCTGTCCCAATCGAATTCATAGTTAATATCATCACAATTGGTTTTCAGAATTTTAGAACTTTAAGTTCTAGTAGTTAATCTAGTAGTTAATCCTTTTCCATCTATATTTTAAAACTAATAGAATTATGATGACTTACCATAAAGTGCTCCACCACTGATACCAAAACCTTCCCCTTCATGCTGCCTTATGTCCCAAGGGTAAGGTGACGTTAAACTCCTTCGCTGTGATTCAGAGCATTGGTCAAGCTGCTGCAGCGTTGTAACTGGGATTGGGGTCAGCAGAGTCTTCGA
>NC_057714.1:122040944-122050945 GCF_004010195.1 Chiloscyllium plagiosum | reverse complement strand
ACTGGAATCAATTTATGTAAAGGGGCAGTACAGAGAGATATTGGTGTTCTTGTACACCAGTCAATGAAGGTAAGCATGCAGGTACTGCAGGTAGTGCAGAAGGCTAATAGCATGCTGGCCTTCATAACAAGAGGAATTGAGTATAGAAGCAAAGAGGTGCTTCTGCCCTGGTGAGACCACACCTGGAGTACTGTGTGCAGTTCTGGTCTCCAAATTTGAGGAAAGACATTCTGGCTATTGAGGGAGTGCAGCGTAGGTTCACGAGGTCAATTCCTGGAATGGTGGGATTACCTTACATTGAAAGACTGAAGCGACTGGGCTTGTATACCCTTGAGTTTAGAAGACTGAGAGGGGATCTGATTGAGACATATAAGATTATGAAAGGATGTGTCCTTTGGAGGCAGGAAACATGTTTCCGCTGATGGGTGAGTGCCGTACCAGAGGACACAGCTTAAAAATACGGGGTAGACCATTTAGGACAGAGATGAGGAGAAACCTCTTCACCCAGAGAGTGGTGGCTGTGTGGAATGGTCTGCCCCAGAGGGCAGTGGAGGCCCAGTCTCTGGATTCATTTAAGAAAGAGTTGGATAGAGCTCTCAAAGATAGTGGAATCAAGGGTTATGGAGATAAGGCAGGAACAGGATACTGATTAGGAATGATCAGCCATGATCATGTTGAATGGCGGTGCAGGCTCGAAGGGCTGAATGGCCTACTCCTGCACCTATTCTCTATTGTCTATTGTCTTCTAAAATCATGTAGAATGATACAGACCATTCATCCTTTTGAGTCTGCACTAGCTCTGAGAGTCCGTACTGTTAGTCCTACTCCTCCCAATTTTTTCCCATAGGCCAGTTTTAAAAAATCCCCTTCAAACATTTATTTAAATCCCTTTTAAAAGTAATTATTGAATCTACCTCCACTGCCCTTTCAGGCAGTACGTTCCAACTTTCAACAGACTCATTGCATGAATAGATGTTTTCTTATTTTACGTCTGGTTCTTTTTGTCAACCATTTGAAATCTGTGCCCTCCTCCCACTGCTAACAATTTCTGTGTACTCCCTCATGACCTTTTCCTGCATGAAATAAATTAACATAAGAACAAGGAACAAAAATGGGCCATTTGACCATGTCCATAGTGTCTCTTACCAATTTTCATAGAGGCACTGCATAAAGCATTCTATCCGGCTCCATCATAACTTGGTGCAGCAACTGCTCTGCTGAGGAGTGCAGGAAACTACAGAGAGTTGTGAACACAGCCCAGGGCATCACACAAACCACCCTTCCATCTGTTCACTCCATCCACATTTCTACCTGCCTTGGAAAGGCAGATAACATCATCAAAGACCCCTCCCACCCCGCTTATAATCTCTTCCAACTTCTTCCGTCAAGGCAGAAGATACAAACGTTTAAACACATGTATCAACAGATTCAAGGAGAGCTTCTTCCCAGCTGTTATTAGGCTTCTGAATGGGCCTCTCAAATTTTAAATTTAATGCTGATCTTACTGTTTGTGCACCTTCTTTGCAGCTGTAACATTGTATTCCTCACTATGTTCTACTACCTTCATGCACTTTGTATGGTATGACCTGCCTATACTGTATGGAAAACAAAACTTCACTGCACCCAAATACATGTGACAATAATAAATCAAATCAAAAATAAGATTGTGGCTGATCTGCTTTAAACCTCACCTCTACATTCCTGCACAACCCTGACAATCTTTCATTCTCTTGGGAATCAAGAGTATCAACCTCTGCCTTAAAAACATTTAAAGATTCTGCATCCACTGACTGTATCACTTCAGTTTTTGTTCTGCTCAGTGAGATTTATTCTTTGCCCATCACTCAATGAGCTCCATCATCCCTGGAACCATTTGAATTCTCTCCAAGAAATGGATACCCTTTCTAAAGTACAGTGACTAGAATGTGACACAGTACTCCAGCCTAACAGATGATCTAAAATGGTTTACCATAACCGTGTTTTTGGAATCTATGTCTCTATTCAAAAAGACATGTACTTTTTAAATGTGTTTTTTATCTAGACTAGCCAACAGTTATTTCTTGTAAACCTCGTCCCCACCTGTTTTACCTCGTCCTGTGCTGTTTTTGTAATCAGCACAAGCAAAGGACCATTCTCAGCTGTGAAGCCCACTGCAGCCAATCAGCCCACTTGTGTTACCCAATGAGTGAGCTTGCTCATGAAGTCTCACTGTTTTTAAGCTGGTTGGCTGGGCAGCAAGGGAGGAAGATGAAAGGGTTCTGAGATTGGCAAAATGTCTGGACTCCATCTGATGTCTGTGTGAACCTTCTCTCCCCCTGACAGATTAATCATTTAGGTGATGACCTGAAAGAAGGTGATGTCATCCTGAGCAATCATCCCAGTGCAGGCGGCAGCCATCTTCCGGACCTGACAGTCATCACTCCGGTAAGATCTACAACTGCCTCCGATACTAGACCCAACCATCTAGAAGGACAAGGGCAGGAGATACATGGGAACACCACCTCCCACCCCTGCAAATTCCCCTCCAAGCCACTCACCATCCTGACTTGGAAGTATATCACCGTTCCTTCACTGTCAATGGGCCACAATCCTGGAATTCCCTCCCTCAGGGTCTTTGTGGGTCAACCCACAGCACAAGGACTGCAGCGGTTCAAGAAGGCAGTTCACCCCCACCTTCTCAAGCGGCTATTAGGGACGGGCAATAAATGGTGATTTGGTCAGCAAGGCCTGCATTCCTTGCATCCCAACTCAAAAAACAAAGGTGCAAAGGACTCATTGGACAGGGTCTGCATTTATTTAAGTGGTAGAGGTCTAAGTGAAACTTGGACATGTTCCCTGATGGATACTCAATCTTATCAAACACTCCCATGAGAAGAACAGCATGGGTGTTAAATACTTAATAAAACTCACTCTACTTATTTAAACTGAAAGTAAAGCTGCCTTGATTCTGTTCCCATCAAAGTCTAGAGTAGAGTGGTGCTGGAAAAGCACAGCAGGTCAGGCAGCATCTGAGGAGCATGCCTGACCTGCTATGCTTTTCCAGCACCACTCTAATCTAGACCCTGGTTTCCAGCATCTGAGGTCCTCACGTTTGCCTCTGTTCCCATCAAACACTCCCCAGGACAGGTAGAGCACGGGATTAGATACAGTGTAAAGTTCCCTCTACACTGCTGTCCCCCATCAAACACTCCCAGGACAGGGACAGCACAGGGTTAGATACAGAGTAAAGCTCTCTCTACACTGTCCTCCATCAAACACTCCCAGGACAGGGACAGCACAAGATTAGATAATCACTCCCAGGACAGGGACAGCATGAAGTTAGATACAGAGTAAAGCTCCCTCTACGCTGTCCCCATCAAACCCTGAGGTTTGACAGAGGTCTTCACAACCAGAAGGGAGAAACAGTCCTTATAGATGGAAGGGTTAGCAATCAATGGCCACTCATTTATCGTGATTGGCAAAGACACCAGAGATGACCAGGAGAATATTTTTATACGCTGTGAGTGTTTAGGATCCGGATTCTACTGTCTGGGAGCATGGTGGGAGCCAATTTGATCATGACTTTCGAAAAGGAATCTGCCTCTAAGCTGCACAGACAATTTATAGGCCTGCAGAGAATGGGCAGAAAGTTGCTCTTGCAGATGGATCAAACCCTCCTTTGCTGCAGTTGTACTATCATCTTGTTGTCATAATGTTGATACTTGGGGTTCTGCTGTGCAAAGATATGGCTGTTGCATTTTCTACATTACAACCATGACAACACTTCAGAATGCTGCTTTGGCTGTAAAGAGAACCAGGACAACATCCTGAGGTTGTGGGAGGTGCTATGAAAGTGCAGGCTAGTATTTCTTTGTTTAACTTGGATATTCCTCTTGATTATTATCTTGGGCAGGTTTTTCGAAAAGGCGTTTCTCATGCGGTGTTTTTTGTAGCGAGCCGAGGGCACCACGCTGACATTGGCGGCATCACCCCTGGCTCCATGCCACCTCACTCCAAGTTGTTGCAAGAGGAAGGAGCTGTCTTCATTTCGTTCAAGCTGGTGAAGGATGGGGTCTTCCAGGAGGAGGGTGAGTAGGGGCATTGAATCTCTCGCACTGCTCTGTTAATGTTCTCATTCAGCTCGGCCCCACTCGATTGAGCAATCGGCCCTCAGTGATATAGGAGGGTAGGGGTGGGAGTGAACCAAATCATCCAGCTTCAGTCTGTATTGAGTGACTCCTCCGCCACTTCCCTTCCTCCTATTGCCCTGACCCCTTCAGTGCGTGTGGATGTCTAATAGGAGCCCTCAAATTTGAGAATTAATTCATCAAAAGATTGTCTGCTGCTTTTTCTGTTTCGGTAAATTACATTTGTGCCCTACAGACAAAACTACTGACCCGAAAAGTGGCAATTTCTGTGATAAATTGCAGTGAGGAGTAGGAGGAGGCCATTCAGCCCCTCAAACCTGTTCTTCAATTCAATTAGATCCATTTACCCAGATAGGATTTAAATGTCTTCATCCTTTCAACCAACCAAAATCTAGCAGTCCTTATGCTAACCTGAAACATTAACTCTGTGTCTCTCTCTGTCTCTCTACAGATTTGGGACAGACCTGCTGAGTTTCTCCAGCGCTTTGATTTTTATTTCAGAAGTTGATCTATCTCTGTCTTGAAAGTTCCAATCAACCCCCACTGACTTTCTCAGGGGAGAGATTTCCAGATTTCCACTGCCCTCTGCTTCCTGAATAACCTGTGAATGGCCTTCCTTGATTTTAAGATGAACTCTTACCCCACCGACAGAACTAGTTTCTGTTTAATGCTGTTGTTTTAATCCCAGCTGATATTAATGTTGGATAAGTCAGATCCCAGAGTGAAACCTTGGTTATAAATCATAAAATTTATTTTTCTTTTGCAATTTGGTTACTGTGGTCGTCAGACACTGAACCTATTCATATGAGGCTGCCAATGTATTTAAAAATAACATAAGGTTATTACAAAAAGAAAGCAAAAAAATACAAAAGATGTATAATATTCAACCCATTTTCCCGGCAATATTCTTTACAGACACTCAACCCCAGTGAAGTATCATGCTTTTCCTTTACTTTAAAATTTATTAATCAGCTGATAAATCCGCAAGCAATGTCTATCATCGAATTTATGCACATTCACCAGTTCTGATTCTCTATCTTACCATTTCTTTCCTGGGACAGACAGACCCACGCTAACTCTTTAATGTTTCCTTACTGAATACTAACAAAACCTCCGAGCTGCTCTGTGGCCCATCTGTTGGAATGAATCTTTTCTTCTGAACTGAAGCAGCTTCTGCCCTCCACCCTCTCCATCTGTTTCCCTCTGGGTCACAAATCGTAACTGAGTAAGCGCTTCAGCATTATCTAGTCAAGTAGCTTGTCCGGCTAGTTAGCTTAAGTCACATGTCTTTCTGGGCATGCTGTTTTGACCCAATGCTGAAAAAAAATGAGTCTCCGACCCATTTTAAAGGACAAGTCATTTTTACAGAACTGGAAAGGAAAACCATTTCCTTCTCAAACATAGGTTCCCAAATAATATTAATATATTCCTTCACTACGCGATTGAATTATTTTATTACCTGAATCCTCTGATCAGATCACCCTTTAATCTTTTGCAGTCAAAGGAACATAGGCCTTTCCAGATAAACAGAAATTTATAGTTAGTAGGTTATTATTCTTTCTACTCTTTAAAAAGCAATTGTACTTCGACTCACATCGTTGCTTTTTGTCTGAACCTGAAGTTCCTGATTCTCAAGAACCAATTAGCTCGCCTTTTAAAATGATGGTGAAATCAGCATCATCACCTTTCCAGGATGTGAATACCAGATTTGAGCAATCTTAATGAAAATATTTTGCCTCGCCTTCTCCCTGGGTATATTGCCAGTGAACTTGAAGATTTGACCTTATGTTATGCACCCACTCAGTAGAGGGAATAAATTCTCATTTTTCACTATTTCAGAATTTCTCATCGTCTCATAAACATTTGCTATGTCACACTCACTGGAATTTAGAAGAATGAGGGGGGGATCTCATAGAAATGTGTAAAATCCTGATGGGAATAGACAGGCTAGGTGTGGGAAGAATCTTCCCGATGCTGGAGAAGTCCAGAAGTAAGGGTCACAGTTTAAGAATAGGAGGTAGGCCATTCAGGACTGAGATGAGGAAGAATTTCTTCACTCGGAGCTGTGAAGCTGTGCAGTTCTCTCCCACAGGAAACTGTTGGGCCAGTTTGTTAGATATATTCAAGAGGGAGCTGGACGTGGCCCTTGGGGCTAAAGAGATTGAAGAGAGGGTGGGAGTGGGATACTGAGATTGCACGATCAGCCGTGATCATATTGAACGGTGGTCCCGGCTCAAAGGGCCAAATGGTCTATAATTGCTCCTATTTTTCATGTTTCTATGTTTTTTTTCTGAACCTTTTCTGCTCCAAGGGGAACAGTCCTAAGTTTTCCATTTTTCATTCGTGATAGAAATTCCTCTTCCCTGGAGCATTCTGGTAGAAATCCTCTAATGCCTTTTCATCTTTCCCGAAATAAGGCTCCCAGAATTTCATTTTAAATTATTTGTTCCCTCCATGTGGGAATTGCTGGCTGGGCCAGCATTTATTGCTCTTGAGAAGGCGGTAGTGAGCTGCCTTCTTGAACCAATGTTGTTCATGTGCTATAGGAAGATCCACATCGTTGTTAGTGAGGGAATTCCAGAATTGTGAGCCAGTGACAGTGAAGTAATGGGGATATATTTCCAAGTCAGGATGGTGAGTGGCTCGGAGCGGAACTTGCAAAGTGTGGTGTTCCCATGCATTCTGTACAGTTCAATAATAGTAACAAATAGGATTATTTTGTTTTTATTATTCTTTTTGTTGATGGGATGTGGGTGTCACTGGGTGAGCCAGCATTTATTGCCCATCCTTTCAACTGAGTGTGTTGCTAGGGCATTTCAGAGGGCTGTTGAGAGTCAGCTGCTGCGCTGTGGGTCTGGAGACAGATGTAGGCCACATGTAGACACATGCCTAAAGGACATTGCCTTCTCTCTGCCTCCACCACCAATGTGTGTTACAAAGTTGAAGCAATCAAGAATGATTTAATGGTTGTATCAGATTTTTCATTCCAGACTTTAATGAATTGAAGTTTCACCGCCCGCCATGATGAGATCCAAACTCCTGTCCCCAGAATGTTCGCCTGGCTTACTAGTCCAGTGATGTTACCATTATGCTACAGCTTCCCCTTGGAGTCACAGATTTGCTATGATGCAAGATAAGGCTATTTGGCCCATTCAGCCTGCACTGGTTCTTTTACCCAGTGTCATTTCCTGCCATTTCCTTATATCCCTGAACACCATTTCCATCCAATGCTCCTCTTGAATGCTTCAGTTGAAGCTGCCTCCCCTACATTTCCAGGCAGTGCGATCCAGACTCTAACTACTCGCCAAGTGAAAAGGTTTTTTTCTCTATCACTCCTTGCTTCATTTAGACGTCGCATTAAGGCTGTTTCCATTTTTTTTCACTTCTACAAATGTGAAAAGCCACTCCACATCTACTCTGTCTAGCCCCTTCCTGAGCCCCATCCCTCTCAGCTGCCTTCTCTTCAGGGAGAACAGTCTCAACATCTTCAATCTACCCTCATCCCTGAAGTTTCTCATTCCAGGAACCAATCCCAAAAATCACTTTCTGCACTCTTTCCAATGCATTCACATCTTTCCTATAATGTGGGGCCCACACCTGTACACAGTACTCCAGCAGAGAATGGACAAATGTCTTGTACAAGTTCACATCATCTCCCTGCAATTGTAATCTCTGCCCTTATTAATAAAGCTGAGGATACTCTCAGCTTTATTAACTGCTCTCTCCCCCTGTCCTGCCACCTTCAATGATCTGTGACTTTTACCCCCAAGATCCTCTGCTCCTCTACCTCTTTTAGAATTTGCACTCTCTATATTGTCTTCCAATGTTCTTCCAACCAAAGTGCATCACCTCACACTTCTCGACATTGAACCCCATTTGCCTTCTCCTTGCCTCCACCACCAATGTGTGTTACAAAGTTGAAGGCATATACTGTACCTTTAAGAGAGAGTGAAAACTGAAAGCTGGCAAGCGCCTGTCATGTGACTGACTCGCAGTAACAGAGTGTGCTGGAAAATTGAAAGATATAGCATTTTATTGTAACCTAGATACCTCAGTTTTTCCACAGCAGTTCGAATTTAACCAATCAGTTTAAATTCTGCCTCACGATACTAAAACCCAATCAAATTTGAATTTTACTGTTTTCACATCATTGAACTAATGAGACGATACGATGTTTGGGGTATAAAAAAAGCAGGCATTTTGGACAGTTAGCCAGAAAGAGCACCAACTGCCATTGAAAGACTGCTATTCACCACACTCTCTGTCAAAGGTCCTTGTTTCACATGAAACATCTTTGCAGTAGAAGACCGAAGACGACCCAGGGAGATCTACAAACAGAGGAAGATCGACACTGGCGATGACAGCCACTGTCTGGTTTGGAAAACATCAAGTTGCTGTAAATTTAATAGGGGCTTTATTGTATCAGTATATTGTTATAGAGTGGGAGATGAATAACAAACCTTTAAGAGAAAGGAGGCTTAGAGTTGTAAGTAGTTGTTGTTTAATTTTCATTCTAGTGTTAAAGAATAAAATTGTTTTTTTTCTTTAAATAATGGAATTTAGGTAGTTCTCTCACTCATACTTTAACAAATTACGAGGCGCGATACGCTTTTCTGTGCGTTTGTTAATTAGCAGAAAGGCTTACCGCCATGTTGTAATACATGTCAGTATCCTTTTTGAGTCCCACACACAGTTTACAATTCTTCCAAGTTTAGTGTCATCTGCAAACTTGGAATTAACCCTCATTAATATTTATGAGGAAAAGCAGGGGTCACAATACTGACCCCTGACCTCTGCTACAAACTTCCCCTATTTTGAAATCTATTCATTGACCAACATTGTATTGAAATGTAGTCTTCAGCTCCCTCATGTATAAACTGGGACAGTGACGATATAAGGGACTGCAAGAAGCAAACCTTTCTGGATTGTGCTCAGGAGAGTTTCTTACAGCAGTATTTAGCCAAAAAAAAAGACAGGATGTATTGTTGGACCTGGTTCTTAGAAATGGGGTGGGCACAGTGGATCAAATGTCAGTGGGGGAACATTGTGGAGACTGTTGTTACAACACCATGGCAAACCTTTCTGTTAATTAACCAAACAACCAGAAAAGCTCACCTCTCCTCATAATCTGTTAAAGAATGAGTGACAGAGAACTCCCAAATTCTACTATTTAAAGAAAATAATATCAATTTCTTCTTTAAGTCGAAAAATGAACATTAAACAAAAGCCATTCACAACTCTAAGCCTCCCTTTCTCTGAACTGCTTATGACCTGCCTCCAATTCTATAACAATATGCTGTTCTAATAAAGCACTTACTAAAATTACATCAACTTAATTTCAAAACCACACAGCGGCTGTCACCTTCAATGTCTTTCTTCTTCTAGATGAAGATCTCCCTGGATTGTCTTAGAACATAGAACATAGAAGAATACAGCGCAGTACAGGCCCTTTGGCCCTCGATGTTGCGCCGATCCAAGCCCACCTAACCTATACTAACCCACTATCCTCCATATACCTATCCAATGCCCGCTTAAATGCCCATAAAGAGGGAGAGTCCACCACTGCTGCTGGCAGGGCATTCCATGAACTTACGACTCGCTGAGTGAAGAACCTACCCCTAACTTCAGTCCTATATCTACCCCCCCTTAATTTAAAGCTATGCCCCCTCGTAATAGCTGACTCCATACGTGGAAAAAGGTTCTCACGGTCAACCCTATCTAAACCCCTAATCATCAAGTCACCCCTAAACCTTCTTTACACCATTGAAAACAACCCCAAGTGCCTCAGCCTTTCCTCATACGACCTTCCTACCATACCAGGGAACATCCTGGTAAACCTCCTCTGCACCCGTTCCAGTGCCTCCACATCCCTCC
>NC_057714.1:122026044-122037848 GCF_004010195.1 Chiloscyllium plagiosum | reverse complement strand
GCGCTCCTCCTACCTATGTCGTTGGTGCCAATGTGGACCACGACTTTGGGCTGCTCCCCCTCCCCCTCCAGGGCCCGGAAAACACGATCAGAGACATCACATACCCTTGCACCTGGGGGTCAACATACCAAACGTGAGTCTCTCTCGTTCCCACAAAACCGCCTATCTGTGCCCCTAACTATCGAGTCCCCAATTACTACTGCTCTGCTCTTCTTCACCCTTCCCTTCTGAGTAATGGGGACAGGCTCCGTGCCAGAGGCCTGAGCCCCGTTACTTGCCCCTGGTAAGTCGTCCCCCCCACAAGTATCCAAAACGGTATACTTGTTCTTGAGGGGAATGGCCGCAGGGGGTCCCTGCACTGGCTGCTTCCTCCCAGTCCCCCTCACTGTCACCCATCTATCTGCCTTCTTTGGAGTCTTCTTCCTTTTTACTGTGAAGATGTTTCATATGAAAAGGTACCTTTGATAGAGAGTGTTTCCTAATTTCTTAGTTCTCTCTAGATGGCAGTTGCTCTCTCTCTCTGATTTTCAAAATGCCTGCTTTTTTATACCCCCAGCATCAGATCATCTAATTGGTTCGATGTTGGCAAAACAATAAATTCAAACTCGATTGGTTTTTAGTATTGTGGGGCATAATTTAAACTGGTTAAATTTGAATTATTGTCAAAACAGCAACCAACTCAGGCATCCATTTCACAGCCAAATGTTATATATTTTCAATTTTCCAGTACACTCTGAGACTGCCATTTAGTCATATACACATGCTTGTAATCTCTAAGTTTAGAAAGGCATTCATTCTCTCTTAAAGGTATAGTAAACACCTTCAACTTCATAACACCTCCCCTATTAAGAAAAAATGAACCATCATAATGAAAAGATGACTTTATGTTTTTCTAATTCTTAATCCCATTACAATGAAATACGTAGGCCATTAATCTAAGTTCATATTAATTTCTGCGCACAAGTATATAACATTGGAATCTGTCCAATCTTATTTCTCTTTTTTCCTTTAAGTCTGCGAAAACGTATCTGCTATCACATTTTTATGACCCGCAACATGTACAGTTTGTAAAATAAAAGTCTGTAGCATAAGACTGCAATGAAATAGTCTCATATTTTTGTCTTTAAATCTTTCCAAGAATGTAAGATGATTGTGGACAGTGTACACAACTGTCTTTTGACACATTGTTCGTCACATAAACATTAAAATGTTGTAAGGCCAGTACCAAACTCCATTAAGTCCTTTTTGATGGTAGAGTATTTTCTCTGGTGGGTGTTGAGTTTCTTTGAAAAGTAGCCAATTGGCCGTTCAATTCCATTATCATCTTCCTGTAGCAGTGCAGCTCCATATCCTATATCGCTAGCATTGATTGAAACTTTGAAGGGTTTAAAAACATTTGGTGTAGCTAAAACTAGTGCAGTGGTTAATATTGCTTTTAAATTCTCAAAGGCCTCCCAGCATTGTTCTGTCCACTGAAATTTTATGTTCTTCTTTAGTAAATCTGTTAATGGTGCCACCATGCTGCTGAAGTTTGGAACAAACTTCTGGTAGAATCCGCTTAGACCCAAAAATCAAAGCACCTCTTTCTTTGAGGTTGATTGTGGAAATTCCTCGATGGCCTTTGTCTTTGTGTTTCTTTGGGTCAACCTTCTATGACCATGATATGTCCCAAGAGCGTCACCTCAGCCTTTGCGAATACTGTTTTCTTTAAGTTTATCACCAGTTTTGTTTCTCGTAATCATTCAAAGAATTCTGTAACTGTACCATGTAATCTTTCCATGACTCGCTAAAGATCTCTACATCATCCAGATAAATTTGTTAATCCGGCCACAACTCTGCTCATGAGTCTTTGGAATGTGTTTGGTGCGTTCTTCATTTCAAAGGCATCACTTTGAATTGATATAGCCCATTTGGGGTGACAAGCGCAGAAACTTCTTTCACTTTCTCTGATAAAGGTACCTGACAGTTACCACAAACTGATGTAAGTGATGTAAGTGGCTTGTTCAACTTTCTCTATAGAGTCTTCCAATCTTGTTGTGGTTCTGTTCGCGAGCTGGAAATTTTTGTTGCAAACGTTTTGTCCCCTCTCTAGGTGACATCCTCAGTGCTTGGGCACCTCCTGTGAAGCGCATCTGTGGCTAGATGCATGGCACTCATCCACAAACTCCATCAACAAACACATCGACCTGGACCCAATATACCGCCGGCCACTACAGCGGACAGCTGAAACTGACAACCGGAAGCGGCAGGGACAGGCCCTATAAATGCCAGAGGAAACACCACAGAAGCGCTTCACAGGAGGCTCCCAAGCACTGAGGATGTCACCTAGACAGGGGACGAAACGTTTGCAACAAAAATTTCCAGCTCGTCGAACAGAACCACAACAACGAGCACCCGTGCTACAAATCTTCACCCAAACTTTGTCTTCCAATCTTGGTATTGGGTATGAGTCTGATTTAGTTATGGCGTTGACCTTCCGATAGTCCACACAACATCGTTGACTCCTGTTAGGTTTGGGAACTAACACGATCAGCGAACTCCACCCACTCTGACTTGGTTCGATAAAATCTCCATTGAGCATTACATCCACTTCCTTCTGGACCTGTGTGGCTTTGAGAGGATTAAGTCTGTAGGGGTGTTGTTTTATCAGAACTGCATTCCCTACTTCCACCTCATTGCACAAAAGTATTAGTTCTCCCCATTTTATTCCTGTATATGGCCTTCTACTCCTGGAATAAACCTTTCAACTGGATTCTTTGCTCCTGAGACGGATAGTTCACTAACCTATCCCAGTCCTCAAGGACTTCCTTATTATTTAACATACTTTGAGGCACATCAAACTCCAGACCATCTGGATTTGATTCCTCACTCTGCGGGGCAGAGTGTTTCTCCAGTTCCCTGTCTCTATTATAATCAACATATTCACAGGACATACGCGATAGCATTTTTTTGATCCAGCATCTCTACCAGATAGTTTAACTGACTTAATTTTTTCTCAATTTGATAGGGACCACTAAACTTGGCTTTGAAGGGATCTCCTGCCACTGGTAACAATACTAATACATCATCACCAAGGGAAAATGTCCGAATTTTAGAGTTTTTAATCTGCTACCTACTTCATTCAATGCTGTGCCCTCTTCAGGTGCTGTCTAGCTCACTCACCTACCTGATTTAATCTCTCCTTCACCTCCGATACAGAATCAAAGTGTGATAGTCCTCTCAATTTATCTTTTATTAATTTCAAAGGCCGTCTCACTTCATGTCCAAATATTAACTCAATTCATTTGCAGCATCCCTAATGGCAAACAGTATGAATAGGATACCTTTATCCCAATCATTTTGGTAATCCTGACAGTACACTCTTAACAGTCTTCAGGATCTGATGCCACCTTTCTAAAGCTCCCTGCAATTCAGGATGGCACGCACTTGATTTAAAGTGCTGTATGCCTAAGCTATCCATAACTTCCTTAAACAGTCTAGCAGTAAAATTAGACCCTTGGTCTGACTGAATCTCTCTGGTTAGCCCATACCGTGTGAAGAAAGCTACTAACTCCTCTACCACCCTTTTTGCCTTAATACTCTGTAATGGAATTGCCTCTGGGAATCTGGTAGACAGGTCCATTATGGTTAGCAAGTATTGGTTCCCAATTTTAAGCTTTAGGGAGGGGACCTACACAGTCAATTATAACCCACGTCTTCGAATGTGGGAATCGGCAACAAAGGTGCTGGTTTTATTACCGCCTGTGGCTTACCTACCATTTGGCATGTATGACAAAATTTAACCGCATCCTTGTGCAGTCCAGGCCAATAGAAATGCTTTTGTACTTCAGCCTGTATCTTCTTTACACCTAGGTTACCTCCTATAAATAATTCATGTGCTACCTGTACCACTTCTGACTGTATGCAACCGGCAACACAATCTGGTGCACTTCTGTCCATTTCTCCTCTGCACGAACCTGCCGTAGTCTCCATTTTCATCTTGGGATTCTGTCTTTAAGATAATAACCCTTAGGAATACATTCTGATTCCTTTTCTGAGTATGCATCTATATATATCTTTTATTGTCTCATCTTTTTGTTGTAAGTCAATTAGCTTTTCAGGACTAAACACTTCTGTCTGACCCTCTGCCTGTTCAGGTTTCTCTTGCACCATTACATCAAACAGGGTGTCCGCTAACTGAACCTCAACTCTTTCGTCTTTCTCTTTAGTTTTTGCTTCTTACTGTGACTTATGATAGTGGGATCTTGTTACGACACAGTCTGGAAAATTTCCAGGGTATTTTTCTTTTAACTCCACAGTTCCCTGGTCTTCCTTTGGCTTCTCAAAACAAGGAGAAAGTGAGGACTGCAGATGCTGGAGATCAGAGCTGAAAATGTGTTGCTGGAAAAGCGCAGCAGGTCAGGCAGCATCCAAGGAACAGGACAATCGACATTTCGGGCATGAGCCCTTCTTCAGGAAGGGCTCATGCCCGATTCTCCTGCTCTTTGGATGCTGCCTGACCTGCTGCGCTTTTCCAGCAACACATTTTCAGTTCTCAAAAACAAGGGGTGCCACACCCACCTTGGATCCTGCCAAGAACAAACTGAATTCCTGGAACTGACACTCTGTCAATCACTCCCACTGTTACTTCCCCAGTCTTAATTTGGCACTACAACCTCCTCTTACAAAAGGGAATGCTAAATTTCTGTCCATCTATTCTACAAATTACATTCTCTTGGGTAACATGTCAGAAAGAGTACAAACATGTTAATCTCTTTCTAGTTCTCTTACATCTAGTTCGATGGAACTTCTATGGAAACCCCAAGAAAAGTGAAGGAGCTGCAGAAGAATGCAAAGCCTAGGCAGAGGCTGGGTATTGAATTAGTGCCTGATCTCTATAAAGGCTTCGTCTCTGTGCATAATGTTTACTCAGGAAGAACAGGGGGAGAAGGGAAAGAAGTTCTTTACAACTTTCACTAATCTCACTGAGTCAGTCTCTTTTACCATATCTTTTTTAGATTAGATTACAGATTAGATTAGATTACATTACAGTGTGGAAACAGGCCCTTTAGCCCAACAAGTCCACACCAAACCGCCGAAGTGCAACCCACCCAGACCCCTACATTTACCCCTTGCCTAACACTACAGGCAATTTAGCATAGCCAATTCACCTTACCTGCACATCTTTGGACTGTGGGAGGAAACTGGAGCACCCGGAGGAAACCCACGCAGGCACGGGGAGAATGTGCAAGCTCCACACAGTTAGTCACCTGAGATGGGAATTGAACCCGGGTCTCTGGCGCTGTGAGGCAACAGTGCTAACCACTGTGCCACCATGCCGCCCAAAGCGCCTTTCTCCAATGACCAGCACTATGAACTCACCCTCCTGGACTTCATTTTTCAACTGTAGTAAACTATTACCAGTGTGCTCTACTCTTTATTTCGTAGTGTAGGATCTCCCCTTCTCCCAATTTCTATCCCCCATAGGATGAAATTCTTGCTGGAAGCTAAACTTTGCCTTAGGCACCAATACATATTCATCTGCCATCTCAGCCACTCTTCTCATTTCTTGAACTTTCTGTTCATCCACATGAATTCTTCTCATTTCTGGAAGTGAGTTTTTAAACTCCTCCAGCAGAATAATCTCTCTTCGAGCGTCATTGGTCTTATGTATTTTTAAGGCCCACACCATCTATAAAATTACTATGTTTAATTCTTTCAAATTCAACGTAAGTCTGACTTGATTCTTTCTTTATGTTTCTGAACCGCTGTCTATAAGCTTCTGGTACCAATTCATAAGCACTCAAAATATCCTGTTTGACATCTGCATAATCTCTTGACCCCTCATCTGACAGCGCGATAAATACCTCACTAGCTCTGCCACCAGCTTAGTCTGAACTACCATTACCTACAAGTTCTCTGGCCACTCCATCTGCCTAGCCAATTTTTCAAATGAAATAAAGAAAGCTTTGACATCTTTCTCATCAAAAGGTGGCAATATTTTAACATATTTGTATACATCACTACCTTCTCTCTTCATTTCCATCCTGTTAACTTGACTTTCCTGACTAATTCACGACTTATGAAGTTCAAATTCTCTCTCCCTTTCTCTTTCTGTTTCTTCTCTCTTTCTTTGATCAGCCAAGTACCTTCTCTTCCTTTCTTTTCCCTCTTTTTTTCTTCTCTCTCTTTCTTCTCTCTCTCTTTCTCTTACTCTTTCTTCTCACAAGATTCTTCTTTCCGTTTCTTTATCTTCTAACTTCATTTGAGTCATCGAGTCATAGAGATGTACAACACGGAAACAGACCCTTCGGTCCAACCCGTCCATGCCGACCAGATATCCCAACCCAATCTAGTCCCACCTGCCAGCACCTGGCACATATCCCTCCAAACCCTTCCTATTCATATACCCATCCAAATGCCTTTCAAATGTTGCAATTGTACCAGCCTCCACCACATCCTCTGGCAGCTCATTCCATACACGTACCACTCTCTGTGTGAAAACGTTGCCCCTTAGGTCTCTTTTATATCTTTCCCCTCTCACCCTAAACCTATGCCCTCTAGTTCTGGACTTCCCCACCCCAGAGAAAAGATTTTGTCTATTTACCCTATCCATGCCCCTCATAATTTTGTAAACCTCTATAAGGTCACCCCTCAGCCTCCGACGCTCAAGGGAAAACAGCCCCAGCCTGTTCACCCTCTCCCTGTGGCTCAAATCCTCCAACCCTGGCAACAGCCTCGTAGATCTTTCCTGAACCCTTTCAAGTTTCACAACATCTTTCCGATAGGAAGGAGACCAGAATTGCACACAATATTCCAACAGTGGCCTAATCAATGTCGTGTACAGCCACAACATAATGTCCCAGCTCCTGTACTCAATACTCTGACCAATAAAGGAAAGCATACCAAACACCTCCTTCACTATCCTATCTACCTGCGACTCCACTTTCAAGGAGCTATGAACCTGCACTCCAAGGTCTCTTTGTTCAGCAACACTCCCTAGGACCTTACCATTAAATGAATAAGTCCTGCTAAGATTTGCTTTCCCAAAATGCAGCACCTCGCATTTATCTCAATTGCAATTTAAATCTTTTTAATTCTACCTCACTTATCTGTTTCTCTGCTACACGTCCTTGCCTGACCAACCCTACTATAATTTCAGTGTTCCTTTTGTCCCTGGTTAAACATAATTCTAACCTATTTGCTAGTTCTAAAAGTATTGCCTTCTTCTGTCTTTCCAAACTTTCCTGGCAAATTTGGTAAGCATCTTCAAACCCCAGAACCTCCTTAGCAATCTTAAGAGCTATTTCCCTCACTTTTAATTTAACCAATCACAAGTAACCAAAAATAAACAATTTTTTTTCACCTAGTTTTATTTAAAGATCTAAAACACCATTCAGCAAGTGTTTAAATCTGCTGCGACCTTTCGTACCCCAAATGTGTTCAAATCTGTCCAAATCTCAGACTGGATCTGTCTAAACCTGTCCAAATAAATCCAAATCATGGACCCAATCCCCCAAACTGTAGCAACAGGTCAGTGAACCCTTAAATCAAACATCCAGAAAAACTCACCTCGCCTCATAAAATATAATTGACGGAGAACTCCCAAATTCTATTAAAAGAAAATCATATCAATTTATTTTTTTAACCTAAAAGTGAACATTAAACAACAACTATTCACGACTCTAATCCCCCTTTCTCTTAACTATTTATTACCTGCCTCCAACTCTATAAAAATATGCTGTTCCTATAAAACGCTTACTAAAATTATATCAACTTAATTTCAAAACCACACAGCAGCTGTCGCCTTCAGTGTCTTTCTTCTGGCGGAAGATTTCCCTGGGTCATCTTTTTTCTTTTTACTGTGAATATGTTTCATATGAAAAGGACCCTTTGATAGAGAGTGTTTCCTAATTTCTTGGCTCTCTCGAGATGGCAGTTGCTCTCTCTCTCTGATTTTCAAAGTGCTTGCATTTTTATATCCCCAACATTGGATCATCTCATTGGTTCGATGTTGGCAAAACAATAAATTCAAACTTGATTGGTTTTTAGTATAATTTAAACTGGTTAACTTTGAATTATTGTCAAAACAGCAACCAATTCAGGTATCTATTTCACAGCCAAATGTTATATATTTTCACTTTTCCATTACACTCTGAGACTGCCATTTAGTCATATACACCTGCTTATAATTTCTAAGTTCAGAAAGGCATTCATTCTCTCTTAAAGGTACAATACACGTCTTCAACTTCATAACACGGCGATCATTGCTTCATGTTTGTTCTTCATTCATTTACAAACCTAAGTGACTGATACGATTTTGCAAAACCGTGCCATCTGTCATTTGCAGTGTTTCCTTATAATTTGTTCTGGAGTACACCAGTTCACGTATTGCTGCCCATTTCACTAACCTGCCTGTGCTTGCCTTTATTGAACCCTGTGTCTCTTGCAGCTGTTACTGAGGCTCTCATGGCCCCAGCTCAGATCCCAGGCAGCAGCGGGACACGCAATCTCCATGACAATCTGTCAGATCTGCGGGCACAGGTAGCAGCTAATCAGAAAGGGATCCAGCTGGTCAATGAACTGATCGATGTGTATGGGTTGGACGTGGTCCAAGCTTACATGGACCACATTCAGGTAGGCCTTCAACAACCCTGGCCATTTGCAGGTTGGGCCCCAGAGATGCAATTGGTTTGTGCACACGGGTACATACAAATTAGGAGTAGGCCACTCTGCCCTTCAAGCCTGCTCCGCCATTCAATAAAACTATAGATTATAACCTTATCTCCACATTCTGATCTAGCCCCAGTAATCATTTACTGATCATCAACCTAAATACTGTAATTCCGCCCTGCCCCATATCCTTAGATCCCTTTAGTCACAAGGGTTAATATCCACCTCCCTGTTGAGGGAGTGCTGCACTGTCGAAGGGTCTGTACTGAGGGAGTGATGTACTGTCGGAGGGTCAGTGCTGAGAGAGTGCTGCACTGTTGGAGGGTATGTACTGAGGGAGTCCCGCACTGTTGGAGCGCCAGTGCTGAGGGAGTCCCGCACTGTCGGAGCGTCAGTGCTGAGGGAGTCCCGCACTGTCGGCACTGTCGGAGCGTCAGTGCTGAGGGAGTCCCGCACTGTCGGAGCGTCAGTGCTGAGGGAGTCCCACACTGTCGGAGCGTCAGTGCTGAGGGAGCGCTGCACTGTTGGAGGGTCAGTGCTGAGGGAGTGCCGCACTGTTGGAGGGACAGTGCTGAAGGAGTGCTGCACCATCAGATGGTCAGTGCTGAGAGAGCGCTGCATTGTCAGAAGGTCAGTACTGAGGGAGCACTGCACGCAGTGTTAATAACTCTTGGATGAGTTGCTAAACTGAGGTCTCACATGCCTCAGGTGGATATGAAAGTTCCCTCAGCTAGTGTTTCAATAACAAACAGGGCTTTCCAATGTCCTAGTCAATATTCATGTAATAAAATATTAGCTGCTTTTCATTGAATTGCTGCTTTGGGATCTTGTGGTGTACAGTTTGGCAACTGTACCTGCGGTACAGTTGTTACCACACATGACAAAGAACAGCCTCTGTGGTTGTAAAATACTGACCAATGTCCCAAGGTCCATAATCTGTGCTGTAGGAAATAACATTTCTTTACACTTTGACTCATTGGCCATCTGTTCATCCGACAGAATAATGCAGAGGTTGCTGTGAAGGAGATGCTGAAGAAGTTTGCCCATCGATGTCAGCAGAGAGATGGGCAACTGGAAGTCCATGCTGAGGACTACATGGATGATGGCACTCCAATCAGACTGAAAGTGAAAATCAGTGAGGCAGAGGTGAGATCTGTCTGTCTTGTCAGTTTACAGTTTGTCCTGTGAGATAATGTCACTACGTGCCCTTGACCTGAAGAGCAATCAGACAGTCAGTGCTATGGGGAGACTGTCCTTCATGTCAAAACTATGCTGGTCCTTTGAAAGATCTACAAAATCATTAGTCGTGGAGGCAAAAGTGGCCCCTTACTCTGAGAAGATGCCTTCTGGTCCCACAAGGGAGAGTCTGCATCTCCCCTTTGGCCTATTGCATCTACTCCAGCATTCAATGTGATCACGGCTGATCTGATAATCCTCAGCTTCACTTTCCGGCCTTTTCCCTATAACCTTTAATTCCCTTCCCAACTAACAATCTATCTCGGCCTTGAATATGCTTAGTGATCCAGCCTCCCAAGCCCTGTGCGGTAAAGAACTCCACAGATTCACTTGGAGAGAAGAAATTCCTCCTCAACTCTGTCTTGACTAAGTAGTCCCTTACTTTGAGATGCTGCTCTTTGGCCCTAGACAGCTGATGGGGAAACAGCCTTTCCACATCTACCCTGTCAACCCCCCGAAGAGTTTTATATGTTTCATTAAAATTGTATATAATTCTTCTAAATTCCAAAGAATCTATTTGTTTCATCCCAGTTCCAACTCATTCTTCCATCCCAAGTATTTTTCCAGTTGCCTTTGGAAAGCTCGGCTGGATCTGTTTCCACTGTTGATGGATACAGAACTGGCTCAGACATAGAAGACAGTGAGTGGAAGGGTGTTTTTCTGACTGGCGATCTGTGATATGTTGTTTGTGATATGCACTTTGGTAGGAAGACTCAAAAGGCAGACCATCTTTGAAATGGAGAGAGTAATTAAGAAGGGATATTGAATCTTGGGCTTTGTTGCTTGGGGTTTGGAGTTTAAAAACAGGGAGGTCTTGTTACAGCTGCACAGGTTATTGGTCAGGCTGCACTTGGAGCACAGTGTACAGCTTTGGATCTACTGCCATTGGAGGCAATTCGAAGAGATTCACTCCATTGATTCCTGGGGTGAAGGGGTTCAGTTATCAAGACCAGCTGAACAGGTTAGGGTTTTATTCATAGGGTTTAGAAGAATGGGGGGGAGGATGATCTTATTGAAATGTACAAGATTCTGAGGGAGATTGAGAGATGTTTCCACTAGTGGCGGGAGGGGGGGGGGAGGGGGAGGCGGGGAATGGTTCTCAAACTCAGGGGCATATTTACAAAATAAGGGGATGCTCAGTTAAAACCAGGATGCAAAGGTTATAGTCCAGCAGGTTTAATTGGAAGCACACTAGCTTTCGGAGCGATGCTCCTTCATCAGGTGGTAGATTTTTAACTTTGTACACCCCAGTCCAACACCGGCATCTCCAAATCAAGGATGCAAAGGAATTTCTTCTCCCAAAGGGTAGTGAACACTTGGAATTCTTGACCTCCGAGGCTAAATCACTGCAAGTATTTAAAAATAAATATCCCATGGACACAACAACACATTTATTCACCTTGTCACTAACTTTCACGTACTGCACACTGACTGCATACACACACATACTCACACAAAGACCTGCTTGCTCATTCACCTTGTCCACACTGATTATCACTCAATCTCTCTCTCACATGTTCACACTGAGCGCGCACACACACACACACACACACACACAGACAGTCCAGAGACTTGCCCCCTTGCGGCTCAGACTGGAAAGAAACCTGAGGACTTTCCGCAGTCTGTGTGCCAAACAGTCTGACTTCTTCTGAGGTTATTTGTTATTTCTTGCTGTCTCCTTCTCTTCAACTCCCTCTCTGACAGGGGACTGCTGTATTTGATTTTACGGGCACCGGACATGAGGTATTTGGGAATTGCAATGCCCCTCGCGCCATCACCCTCTCTGCCCTCATCTACTGCCTCAGGTGTATGGTGGGACAGGACATACCTCTCAACCAGGTATGTGTAGCTGGACATGAGAGGGGAGTGAGCAGAGTTGGGGGGAGGGAAGTGAGCAGAGTGGGGGGGGAGGGGAG
>NC_057714.1:122010598-122025738 GCF_004010195.1 Chiloscyllium plagiosum | reverse complement strand
GGAGTGACCAGGGCAGGGATGGTGTAAAGCTATGAGCTGTGGTTTCTTAGGACTCAGAATAAATTGCTGGGATTGGGTGAGAGCACCCTGGTGTGGATTATCAGGGAGACGGGTGAGTGTGGTTTCCCGAGTGTGGGATATCAGGTTTGGTGTGAGCTACCTGGTGTGGGTCATCAGCTTTGGCTGTGGGTGATAGATTGTGGGTTACAGTGTGTTACTGATTGAATGTTACAGTGTGGCTACAGTATGACAGTGATTATCAGGTATGGGTGTACCTGGTGTTACCGGGTGTGGGTGTGGGTTAGTATGGGGGTTACAGTATGACAGTGATCATCACGTATGGGTGTACCTGGGGTTACCGGCTGTTACTGGGTGTGGGTTACAGTGTGGGGTTTACAGTATGACGATGATCATCACGTATGGGTGTACCTGGGGTTACCGGCTGTTACTGGGTGTGGGTTACAGTGTGGGGTTTACAGTATGACGATGATCATCAGGTATGGGTGTACCTGGGGCTACCGGCTGTTACTGGGTGTGAGTTACAGTGTGGGGGTTACAGTATGACAGTGATCATCAGGTATGGGTTTACCTGAGGTTACCGGCTGTTACTGGGTGTGGGTTACAGTATGACGATGATCATCAGGTATGGGTGTACCTGGGGTTACTGGCTGTTACTGAGTGTGGATGATGTCACAGCGTGGGTTTCCTCCGGGTGCTCCGGTTTCCTCCCACAGTCCAAAAATGTGCAGGTCAGGTGAATTGGCCATGCTAAATTGCCCATAGTGTTAGGTGAAGGGGTAAATGTAGGGGAATGGGTCTGGGTGGGTTGCTCTTCGGCGGGTCGGTGTGGACTTGTTGGGCCGAAGGGCCTGTTTCCACACTGTAAGTAATCTAATCTAATCTAATCTAATCTTACAGTATGACAGTGATCATCAAGTATGGGTGTACCTGGGGTTACCAGCTGTTACTGGGTGTGGGTTACAGTGTGGGGGTTACAGTATGACGATGATCATCAGGTATGGGTGTACCTGGGGTTACCGGCTGTTATTGGGTGTGGGGTAGTGTGGGGGCGACAGTATGACGATGATCATCAGGTATGGGTGTACC
Source organism: Chiloscyllium plagiosum (assembly GCF_004010195.1). NCBI lineage: Eukaryota > Metazoa > Chordata > Chondrichthyes > Orectolobiformes > Hemiscylliidae > Chiloscyllium > Chiloscyllium plagiosum. Next base: position 122,024,631 of record NC_057714.1, on the reverse strand, counting down.
TGGGGTTACCAGCTGTTACTGGGTGTGGGTTACAGTGTGGGGGTTACAGTATGACAGTGATTATCACGTATGGGTGTACCTGGGGTTACCGGCTGTTATTGGGTGTGGGTTAGTGTGGGGGCGACAGTATGACAGTGAGTATCACGTAAGGGTGTACCTGGGGTTACCAGCTGTCACTGAGTTACTGGGTGTGGGGTGTGAGTTATTGGGAGTCACTGCCCTGACTGCGATTAGTTGCTCAGTAGAAGCTGTGCTCTTTGTTGACCTGTGCTGTCAATGGCAGGGCTGCCTGGCTCCAGTGAAGATCATCATCCCAAAGGGATCCATTCTCGATCCATCGGCAGATGCTGCAGTTGTGGGCGGTAACGTGCTGACATCACAGCGAGTTGTCGATGTCATATTTAAAGCATTTGAGGTTTGCGCAGCCTCACAGGTGAGTGTGTTGGAGTGAGTGTTTGAGCTGACTGCATCAGAGCAGAAACAGCTGCTTTCTCAGGACTCTTGCACAGGGTGAGGCAGGCAATGAGACCATCGCCTCACCTTGGTCTGGTTCACACACAGGTCCCTGTGCTAGAATGGGGGGCTAATGGGATTCTGAGACAGAGGGCAAACAAGCCAAAGGGGAACATTTAGAGCCAGGGCACCAGTGCCACAGTCTCTAAACCTTAGGAGAACGAGGTGGAAACTCATGGAAAAATGTAAAATTCTAACGGGACAAGACAGGGTAAACTCAGGAAGGATATTCCCAATGGGGCATCCAGAACCTGGGTCACAGTCTAAGGGGTAGGACTGCCATGAGGAAAAATGTTTTCACCCAGAGAGTGGGGAGCCTGTGGGAGTCTGTGGTTGAGGCCAAAGTATAGAATGTTTTCAAGAAAGAGATAGATACAGTTCTCAGGGAGAAAGGAGTCAAAGGGCTTGTGGAGAAAGTGCTTCCTCTCCATGGTCAGTATATCAACAATTCTACCTCTAGCCCATGTCTGTCTAAGTAATGCCTCTCTCTTCCCTCAATGTGCTTCATTCCCTTTCTCCTTTGTTACCTCATTCCATCCATCTCCTTCTCTTCCTCCCAATGCCTGTCTCTGTCTCCGTCCCACTCTCCCTGTTTCTTGTTCCCAGGGCTGCATGAACAACATTACCTTTGGTAATGAGCGAGTGGGTTATTATGAGACAGTGGCTGGAGGGTCTGGAGCAGGTCCTCACTGGGATGGACGAGGAGGGGTTCACACACACATGACCAATACCCGGATCACAGACCCCGAAATCCTGGAGAAAAGGTACAGTTCCCAAACCAAACATTGTCACTTGTTTCAGAATCAACCCAGACCAGGCCAGAATGTAAGGTAAGTTCTTGTTAAGGTAATTTATTCATCACTTTTATTGACGTCGGCATTTTAATCTTGATAGAACCAGACTCAGAGTTCTGATTTGCTGTGGAGGGATTTGAACTACCGTTCTCTGGGTTACCGGCCCAGTAACAGAATCCCAACATTGCTGGGAACATGCATTTCTGCCTTCGGTTTGTGATTTCCATTAGTCCTTCTTGGATTCATTCCCAGATATCCCGTCATCCTGAAGAGATTTGAACTGAACCATGGATCAGGGGGCCAAGGTCACCATCCCGGGGGTGACGGGGTTATTCGGGAGCTGCTGTTCCGAGAGAGAGTCGTCCTCTCCGTGCTGACAGAGCGACGAACGTTCTGCCCCTATGGACTAAACGGTAAGAAGTAAAGAAACGTTCAAATGGGTTAATGGAGAAGAACATTACAGCAGATCCTGCAATCTCTGTCACACACACACACACACACACAGAGGCATATACCACACACACATACATACAGGCATACACATACACAGGCATATACCCACCCACCCACACACACACAGGTGCGTGCGTATATATACACACACACGCATGTACCCACACATGCACACTCACACACAGCTGCGCATGTACACACACATACACACTCAAATACAGTAACACACACACACACACACTCTCTCTCGAATGCAGTGACTCTCGAGTACTGTAACACATACTGTCTCTCGAATGGCCTGCCTCCACATGTAGTTCTCATGTTCTTGAGACAGGATGTGGGGTTAAGGAGTATGGTGAAGTTGAGAGATATTTTGGGAGGTGGAGATGAGGGGCAATTTGGGAGGTAGGGAGGTAAGCAGTAATTAGCAGTGGTTTCCAGACAGAGCCACATCCATTCTCCGGTATGTTTAATCCTGGTTTCAATGCTTTCTGCAGGAGGGAAGCCGGGAGCCAGAGGGCTCAACCTGCTGATCCGGGCGGATGGGAGGACCGTCAACCTTGGAGCAAAGACGTCTGTCACTGTTAGTGCTGGGGTAAGGGAACAGCTCGTTCAGAAACTCTCTCTCACTGAACTGCTCACACCTCTCCACAACACTGAATTCTACTTCATTTCACACACATTACACCATCTCTTCCTCTCTGACATCAAGATCACTCTCTCTCTCTCTCTTTCACTCACAATCTTTTTTTCCCACACAGACTCACATTCTTTCTTTCTCACCTTCACTCTCTCTCTCGGCCATCACAGACTCACTGTCTCTCTCTCTCTCTCTCTCTCTCTGTCACTCAGTCTCAGTCTCTCTCAGCCATCACAGATTCACTGTCTGTCTGTCTGTCTGTCTATCTCTCTCTCTCTCACTCTCTCAGCCATCACAGACTCACATTCTCTCTTTCTTACTCTCACTCTCTCTCGGTCATCATAGACTCTCTCTCTCTCTCTCTCTCTCTCTCTCTGTCACTCAGTCTCAGTCTCTCTCAGCCATCACAGATTCACTGTCTGTCTGTCTGTCTATCTCTCTCTCTCTCACTCTCTCAGCCATCACAGACTCACATTCTCTCATTCTTATCCTCTCTCTCTCTCTCACTCATTCTCACTCTCTCTCTCGGCCATCACAGATTCACTGTCGGTCTCTCTCTCTCTCTCTCCCTCTCTCTTTCTGTGGTTCAGGACACTTTCCTGTTGCTCACGCCCGGAGGGGGAGGTTGGGGCTGGGATGAAGATGTGACAGCCAGTTGTGAAGATTTGCCAAGATCGGAGCCGGTGAAGCAGAGGTCTGGAGTTTCCTTTCCCGAACGGGGAAGTGTGTTTGAATATACACTGTCCCAAGAATCGGTGTGATCAAGATCAACTCGAGACTCCAACAAAATACCCTTCCCTCTGCCATTCAAATTCCCAGTTATTTCAGTAGAGCACAGGGGACAGAGGGAGACTGATTCCCCTTCTTCACTTGCTAGGTCCCCAGACGGCAAGTCCCAGAAACAGGGATGGTGCCAGGTTTCTGTGGGATCTTTCTCTCCCTCTCCGTCCATCCTTCTCTCCCTCTCTGTCCATCCTTCTCTCACCTGACTGCGCACAATAAGAATGAAGAGTAATTGCCTCAGGAGATCCCGAAGCACTTTACAGCCAGCAGCAATACTTTATAAAGCCTCGTCATTGTTGCAATATAGGAAACTCAGCAGGCAGTTTGCACACAAGATCCCACAAAGTACACTGATATAAATGACCAGAATTCACCTTTATTTCCTGTTGAGGGATGAAGATGCTGAGACGAACTCTTAACACTCAAGCGAAATATTGCGGATGCTGGAAATCTGAAATAAAAATAAACAAGAATTGCTAATAACACTCAACAGACATAGAAGCAGCAGCAGGCCATTCAGCCCATTGAGTTTGCTCCACCATTCAATGAGATCTCATTGAATGGCGGAGCAAACTCAATGGGCTGAATCTCAATGGCTGATCTGATAATCCTCAACTCCACTTTTCTGCCTTTTTCCCAGAACCACTGATTCCCTTCCTGATTAAAAGTCTGTCTATCTCAACCATAAAAATACTTAAATATTCCACAGATTCACTGCCCTCCAAAAGAAGAAATTCCCCCTCATCTCTGTCTTAAATGAGCAATCCTTTATTCTGTAATAATGCCCTCTGGTCCTCGACTCTCCCACGAGGAGAAACATCCTTTCCTATTAAGTCCTCTAAACATCTTGTACGTGTCAATGAGGTCACTTTTCGTCATCCAATCTCCAATGAGTACAGACCCAACCCACTCAACCTCTCCTCATAAGACAGCTCCTCCCTGTCTGGAGTCAGCTGAGCGAACCTCCTCTGAACTGTCTCCAATGGCAGAATATCTTTTGTTAAATATGGGGACCATAACTGTTCACAGTATTCCAACTGTGGTCTAGGTGAAAGTGAGGACTGCAGATGCTGGAGATCAGAGTCAAAAAATGTGGTTCTGGAAAAGCACAGCCGGTCAGGCAGCATCCGAGGAGCAGGAGAGTTGACATTTTGAGCATAAGCTGTTCATCACATTCCTGATGAGAAGCTTATGCTTGAAACTTCGACTCTCCTGCTCCTCGGGTTCTGCCTGACCGGCTGTGCTTTTCCAGCACCACACTTTCTGGCTCCAACTGTGGTCTGACTAGTGCCTTGAATAGATTTATACTCCATGCCCCTTTAAAACAAAGATCAACATTCCATTTGTCTGCCCTACTACCCACTGAACTTGTAACACTAACTAATGAGTCACGCATGCAGTCTCCCAAATTCCTCTGTTCTGTAGCTTTCTGCAATATTTCTCCATTTAAATAATATTCAGCTCCTCTACTCTTCCTGCCAAAGGGCATGGCCTCACATTTTCCTACATTATATCCCATGTGCCAAGTTTTTGCTCAGTCACTGATCCTGTCGATATCGCTCTGCCAACTCTTTGTGTCACCCTCACCACTTCCCACCTATTTTTGTGCCATCCATGATCCTGGCAATTGTACATTCACTTTCCTCATTTTAAGTCATTCATATATATTATGACCAACAGGCCAGGAGAGGGAAACAAAGTTAACAGTTCAGGTCACTGACCCTTCAGAATATTGGGAAGGTTAGGAATGTAAAAGGAGTGGGGATGGCTGGGTGAGGGATGGGGCAGAAGGAGTGGAGGAAAGATCTACCATGGGGTAGGGGTCAGGAGAGTCGTTGACAATAGTGTTCATGGTGCAAAGGTCAAATGGAGGGGTAATGGGTACAGTAAAGGACAAAACAGAAAAACCCAGATGAGGATCATCAGGAAACAAGGTGAAGGAACAAAGGGCAATTTAAAAATGAAGTCATGAAAAAAACAGCATACAAAACAAAATGGAGGCAGATGTTCTAGTCTTAGACCAATGTCAAGATCAGATGGCTGCAGGGTTATAAGCTGAAGAGAAAAAGAAGCTCCTTCAACCCTTCAAGACTGATCCTCAATCTTAACACTACTTCCTCACTGTATCCTGATATCGCTTGATTCCCAGGGTGTCCAAAAATCTCTCAACCTCTATCTGGAATATGCTCGAGGACTGACTGAACATCTACAGTTTCCTGGGGCTCAGAATTCCAAAGATTCATAGGAAATAGGAACAGGTTAGGTGAATTGGCCATGCTAAATTGCCCGTAGTGTTAGGTGAATGGGGTATATGCAGGGGAATGGGTCTGGGTGGGTTGCACTTTGGCGGGTCGGTGTGGATTTGTTGGGCCGAAGGGCTGTTTCCACACTGTAAGTAATCTAAAGGATTAGGCCCTTCAGTCCCTCCAGCCTGCTCCACCAATCAATAAGACCATAGCTGATCTAATTGTAACTCCAAATCTACATTCCCAAATAACTTGCCAACACGCCCCCCCCACCCAACCTTGGCTTATCAAGAACCTATCTACCTCTGCTTTTAAAATATTCAAGGACCCAGCCTCCACTGCCTTCTCAAGAAGAGACTTGCAAAGACTCATGATGATCAAAGAGGATTTTCTTGTCTTATTTCCTTTGAAATGGGCAATCTCTGATTTTTAGAGTGACTCATAGTTCTAGAATTCTCAAGTAAGAGGGAATGTACTCTCCACATCTGGGCATACGATAAAAAACAACACATCTGAGGAGTGGGAGTTCAGCAAAGGATGACATAGGGATTGATGAAGTGAAGGAAAATAGAGTACAAGAGTAAGCTTGTAGGAAACTTACAAACTGACCGCAAAGATTTCTTAGGTATGTGAAAAGAAAAAGATCGGTAAAGACAAAGATAAATCTTTGACAGTCAGAAACAGGGGAATTTATCAAAGGGGACAAATAAATAGCTGACCAATTAAATAGATACTTTGGTTCTATGTTCACAGTAACATCTAGAAATGCTAGGGGACATAGGGTTTACTAAGAGAGAGGAACTGAAGCAAATCTGAGTAGGGAAATGGTGTTTTGGAAATTGATGGGATTGAAGGCTGATAAATCCCCAAGGAGCTGATAATCCACAAAAGTACTTCAGGAAGTGGCCCTAGAAATAGTCGATGCATTGGTCATCTTCTGGAAATCTTAGGGATTCTGGAACAGTTCCTAAAGATTAGAGAAAGTCAGAAATCACATGACACCAGGTTATCATCCAACAGGTTTATTTGAAATCACAAGCTTTCGGAGAGTTGCTTCTTTCAACAGGTGAGAGGTTCCCCCAATTGTAATTTGTTTTACTGTACTGGACAAAATTTGACAAAGTAACAATTTGTGTTAAAATGACATTTATTTCTATTTTTACAAGCCTGAGGCAAGTTGACATCTGACTTTGTCCACCCTAGTCCAACACCAGCACCTCCACATCATACAGATTGGAGGATAGCTAATGTAACTTGTCTATGTCAAAAGGGAGGTAGAGAGAAAACAGGGAATTATTGACCAATCAGCCTGACATTGGTAGTGGAGAAAATGCTAGAGCCCATGAGAAAACAATTAATAGCTGAGCACTTTGAAAACAATGGCATAATCGGACAGACTCAGCATGGATTTCCGAAAGGGAATCAGACTTCACAAATCAACTTGAATTATTTCAGGATGTAACTACTGTGGTAGAGATGATGAGGGTGAGTCAGTGGATGTGGTTTATTTGGACTTCCAGAAGGCTTTCAACACAGTCCCACAGAAGAGATTAGTGTGTGAAATTAAAGAGGGTAAGATTGGAGATAATGTATTGTGATGGAGAGAGAATGGGTTGGCAGACGGGAAACAAAGAGTAGGAATAAATGGGACTTTTTCTGAATCGCAGCCAGTAATGAGTAGGGTACTGCATGGATCAGTGCTTGAATCCCAGCTATTTACAATATACATTAATGATTTAGATGAGGGAACTAAACGTAATATCTCCAAGTTTTCAAAGTGTTTTCAGACAGAATGGGAAGGTATTTAATTGGGGGAGGGGAAATTATAGTGCTATTAGACAGGAACTGTGGAGTATAAATTGGAAACAATTGTTCTGTGGAAATGCACAACAGAAATGTGGAGGTTGTTGAAGGAGCACTTGTTGTGAGTGTTGGATAACTTTGTCCCACTGAGACAGGCATGGAATGGTAAGGTGAAGAAGCCTTGGATGACAAGAGAAGAGGGGCTTCTCATCAAGAGGAAGAAGGAAGCTTACTTAAGGTTGAGGAAGCAAGGATCTAGCACAGCTTTAGAGGATTACAGGGTAACAAGGAAAGAACTCAAAAATGGACAGAAGAGAGCTGGAAGGGGGCATGAAAAAGCCTTGGCGGAAGGATTAGGGAAAACCCAAGGCATTCTACACACACGTGGGCAATAAGAGAATGATCAGAGAGAGGTTAGGGCCGATCAGGGATAGTGGAGGAAACCTGTGCCTCGAGTCTAAGAGGTAGGGGAGCCCCTAAATGAGTTTTTTGCTTCAGTATTCACTAGAGAGAGGGACCTTGTTGATAGTGAGAACACTGTGGACCAGGTTAAAAGGCTTGAACAGATTGATATTAAGGAAGTGGATGTGCTGGAAATTCTGGGAAGCATCTAGATAAGTCCCCAGGGCTGGACCAGATATATCCAAGATTACTACGGGAAGAGAGGAATGAGATTTCTGCGCCTCTGGTGATGATCTTTGCATCCTCACTCTCCACAGGAGTAATACAGGATGATTGGAGGGAGGCAAATGTTGTTCCTTTATTTGAGAAAGGGAATAGGAAAATCTCTAGGAGTTACAGACGAGCCAGTCTTATGTCTGTGGTAAGCAAGGTACTGGAAAAGATTCTGAGAGATAGGATTTATGACTATTTGGAAAAACATAGTTTGATTAAAGACAGTCAGCATAGCTTTGTGAGGTGGAAATGTGTTGCTGGAAAAGCGCAGCAGGTCAGGCAGCATCCAGGGAACAGGAGAATCGACGTTTCGGGCATAAGCCCTTCCTCAGGAATGGGGAAAGTTTCACAAACTTTCCCCATTCCTGAGGAAGGGCTTATGCCCGAAACGTCGATTCTCCTGTTCCCTGGATGCTGCCTGACCTGCTGCGCTTTTCCAGCAACACATTTCCAGCTCTGATCTCCAGCATCTGCAGACCTCACTTTCTCCTCATAGCTTTGTGAGGGGCAGTCATGCCTCACAAGCCTTATTGATGATGTGACGAGACAAGTTGACGAAGGTCAAGCAGTGTTTGTGGATTTCAGTAAGGCATTTGATAAAGGTTCCCACTGTAGGCTCAAGTTAGGAGGTATGGGATACATGGAAATTTGGCTCGGAGAAAGTGAGGACTGCAGATGCTGGAGATCAGATGGAAGAGTGTGTTGCTGGAAAAGCGCAGCTAGTCAGGCAGCATCCAAGGAACAGGAGAGTCGACGTTTTGGGCATAAGCCCTTCATCAGGAAATGATGAATTGACGAAGGGCTTATGCCCGAAACGTCGACTCTCCAGCTCCTCAGATGCTGCCTGACTGGCTGTGCTTTTCCAGCACAACAGTCTTTGATGGAAATTTGACTGTCTGGATACAGAATTGGTTGGCCAAAAGTCGATAGCGAGTGGTAGTGGATGGAAAATATTCCGCCTGGAGGTCGGTGGCCAATGGTGTCCTGCAGGGATCTGTTCTTGGGCCTCTGCTCTTTGTCGTTTTTGTCAAAGACTTGCATGAAGAAATGGAAGGGTGGGTTAATACGTTTGCTGATGACACAAAGGTCGGTGGTGTTGTAGACAGTTTTGAGGGTTGTTGCAGGCTACAACATGACATAGGATGCAGAGCTGGGCTGAGAAATGGCAGATGGAGTTCAACCTGGATAAATGCGAAGTGATTCATTTTGGAGGTTGGATTTGAATGCTGAATACAGGGTTAAAGACAGAATTCTTGGCAGTATGGAGGAACAGAAGGATCTTGGGGTCCATGTACATAGATCCCTCAAAGTTGCCACCCAAGTTGATAGGGTTGTTAAGAAGGCATATGGTGTTTTGGCTTTCATTAGCAGGGGGGTTGACTTTAAGAGGTTTTGCTGCAGCTCTATAAAACCCTGGTTAGACCACGCTTGGAATATTGTGTCTGGTTCTGGTTGCCTCATTATGGGAAGGATGTAGACGCTTTACAGAGTGTGCAGAGGAGATTTACCAGGATGCTGCCTGAATTGGAGCACTTCTTTTATGAAGAGAGGTTGAGTGAGCTAGGGCTTTTCACACCGGAGAGCAGAAGGAAGACAGGTGACTTGATAGGGGTGTGCAAGGTAATGAGAGGCATAGAGAGAGTAGATAGCTAGAGATGTTTCCCCAGGGCAGAAATGGCTGTCACAAGGGGTCGTAATTTTAAGGCGATTGGAGGAAGGTATAGGGAACATGTCAGAGGTAGGTTCTTTACACAGAGAGTGGTGGGTGCATGGAATGCACTGCCAGTGATGGGAGTAGAGTCAGAGACATTAGGGACATTTAAGCGACTGCTGGGCAAGCACATGGATGGCAGTAAATTGAGTGGTGTGTAGGTTAGGTTCATGTTAGATTGCAATAAATGCTTGCCACAATATCGTGGGCCGAAGGGCCTCTGCTGTTCTATGTTCTAAAGCTGGGTGGGAGGGTGAACCACGAGAAAGATATAGAGTTGCTTCAATGTGACTTAGGCAGGCTGAATAAGTGGATAAGTGCATGGCAGATGCAGTATAATGTGGACAAATGTGAGATTATCTAGTTTGGGAGCAAAAACGGGATTGCAGGTTATTATCTGAATGGTGATAGATTGGGAGAGGGGAATGTACTATGTGACCTGGGTGTCCTTGTACACCAATCACTGAAGCTAAGAGGCAAACGGTACGTTGGTCTTCATTGCGAGAGAATTTATGTACAAGAACAGGGATGTCTTGTTGCAATTATGCAGGATCTTGGTGAGACCACACCTGGGGTGTGGTATGTAGTTTTGGTCAACTTATCTGAGAGAGGATATTTATGCCATAAAGGGAGTGCAGCAAAGGTTTACCTGATTGATTTCAGGATGGCAGGACTGATATAGGAAGAGAGGTTAAATTGATTCGGATTGAAGTGGTGGTGGTGCTGTTTGGGGAGAGAGGGGAAGTGTTGGAAATCTCAGGGAAACATATAAAATTCTAACAGGATTACACAGCGCAGCTGCAGAAAGGATGTTCCTAATGAAGGGGGGGGGGGCTCCAGAACTAGGGGTCACAGTTTAAGGATATTTGGTAAACAACTTAAGATTGAGATGGGCAGAAATGTCTTCACACAGAGAGTGGTGATACTATGGAATGCACTACATGAAATGATTTGGAGGAGCCGGTGTTGGACTGGGGTGTACAAACTTAAAAATCACACAACACCAGGTTATAGTCCAACGGGTTTATTTGGAAGCACTAGCTTTCAGAGTGCTACAGGAGCAGTGCTCTAAAAGCTAGTGCTTTCAAATAAACCTGTTGGACTATAACCTGGTGTTGGGTGATTTTTAACTTTGGACACTACCAAGAAAAGCAGCTGCGGCCAAAACATTGTATGATTTCAAGAAGGTGTTGGACATTGCACTTGGGGCTAAAGGGATGAAAGGATATGGGGGATGAATGAGAACAGGATATTGAGTTGGATGAACAGCCATAATCATACTGAATGGCAGAGCAGACTCAGAGCTGCATGGACTCCTCTTGCTCCTATTGTCTATGTTTCTATGACCCCTTAACATTTTATATTTCAATCAAGTTACACCTCTAAACTTCACAGATACAAGCCATAACCTGTTCAACCTTTCCTCATAAGACAAGCTGCCCGTTTCAAGTATTAGTTTAATAAACTTGCTCTGAAATGCCTCTAAAGCATTTACATTCTGCCTGTAAGCTAACCATTACAGGGTACAGAATTTCTGATGTGCTCTCTCTTTTGACTCCTCTGCAGATTGAGACTCTGTCTAATGCAGCCTGGAATATATTTGTTTGTTTCAATTGCTTTGTGGGGAAGGATTGTACTAAACACTAACAAACCACTAGGAGAAGAAATATGTCCTCATTTTCATCTTAAGTAATCTTTCACTTTATTCTGAAATTGTGCCCTCTCGTTCTAGACCCATAAGGAGAAACATCCTATCAGCATCCACTCTGTGAGATCCCTACCTCTCACCTCACAGTACTCTAGGTGCAATCTTTCTAATGCCCTTGACAGTAGTAGCAAGGCTTCCCTAGTTTTATATTCCATCCTCCTGTGAAAGAAGCCGTAAGGTGAGGGAGCAGAATTAGGCCATTCAGCCCATTAAGTCTTCTCTGTCATTCAATAAGATCTTGTCTGACCTGATAATCCTCAACGCCACTTTCCTGTCTTTTCCTTATAATCCTTGACTCCCTCATTGATTATCTCAGTCTTAAATGTACTTAATGACCCAACCTTTCCCCTCTGCGGTACAGAATTTCACAGATCCATTACCATCTGAGGGAAGAAATTCCTCCTTATCTCTGTTGTAGTTGGATGAACCATTACTCCATTTGGCTTCCTAAATCCATGGGAAACTTTTGTGATTCAAGAACAAGGATAGCCAAAGTCCTCTTTACCACTGTTTCTGTGGTCTCTCACCATTTTAAATGTAATTCTTTCTGCTCCATCTACCATAGTGGACAAGCTGACATTACACCCCACCTACTGCATATTTGCTCACTCATTTAACCGATCAATATCCTTTTGCAAATCCTATTCCCAGTTTGTTTTCATACCTGCCTTTTCATCATCAAACTTGGCTACATTAGTCGGTCTCACATTTATATAGACCGCAAATAGTTGAGTCTCCACCCAGATCCAGCAGGACTTACATCTTGCCACCCTGAAAAATAACCCATTTATCCCAACTCTGTCTTTTGTTAGTTAGCTAGTCCTCTGTTCATGAGTTCCTACCTCAAGGAGTAAGGCACCTTATCGAATATCTTTGGAAATCACCCCATTTTCTGATCCCCTAGATATCACCCGAAGCAGGGTAATTACCTCCCCAAACAGCTCTAATAAATTTGTTGAATACAATATCCCTTTCACAAAGCCATGTTAACTCTGCATGATGATGTTTTGACTTGCTTAATAATGACTTGCTTAATAATGGACTATAGCAATTATCCAGTTATAGATGTCTATCAGACTAACTGGACAGCAGTTTGCTCTTTTCTGTCTCTCTCCATTCTAAATAAAGGTGCTAAATTTATCATTTTTCCAATCCTTTGGGACCTTTCTAGAACATAGGGAATTTTGGAAAATGACAACCGAAGTGTCCAGTATCTGTGTAGACAATTCCTTTACAGGTTTTCACGTCCAGGGGACTTCTCAGCATTAAGATACGTTGCTATTTCCATTACCTTGTCACATGGGATAACTATTGTTTTAGGTCCCTCTCTCCTTTTGCTTTTTACTAATATTCTTGGAATGCTTATTGTGTCTTCAGCTGTGAAGACCAGTAGCAAATATCTGTTCAAAGCCTCTGCCATTTCCTCACCCTTTGAGGAATCAGCAGTCACTTTAGCTACTCTTCCTCTTTATATACTGGTAGAAGCTTTTACTGTCTGTAATGTATATCTCACTCCCAAATTCCCCCACCCCAACCCCTTTTTTTTTTGCATAAACTTATGCTTTGCAGGTTCGGTAAGATTTTCCAATCTCTGGGCAATCACGAATCTTCATAGCATTACCTTTTCATTCAATTTGTTACATCTCAGTTAGCCATGGATTGTGTATTTTTCTGGTGGAGTCTTTCTTCTTCATTGGAATATATTTTTGTTGAGTCATGAAGTATCTTCTTAAATGTCTGCCAATGCTTTTCTGCCAGCTTACATTTTGAACCCCCATTTCCTCAGTCCATTCAGCCAACACTGTCGTCTTATTAACAACAACAGAATTTGCTGGAAAAGCTCAGCAGGTCTAGCAGCACTAGTGTGGAAACAGGCCCTTCGGCCCAACAAGTCCACACCGACCCGCCAAAGCGCAACTCACCCAGACCCATTCCCCTATATTTACCCCTTCACCTAACACTATGGGCAATTTAGCATGGCCAATTCACCTAACCTGCGCATCTTTGTGTTTGAGGGAGGAAACCGGAGCACCCGGAGGAAACCCACGCAGACACGGGGAGAATGTGCAAACTACACACAGAGAGTCGCCTGAGGCGGGAATTGAACCCGGGTCCGTGGCGCTGTGAGGCAGCAGTGCTAACCACTGTGCCACCGTGCCCCCCACGTGTGGAGAGAAATCAGAGTTAATGCTACAGGTCAAGTGAACCTTCTCTGGAGGGTCCTTCTCTCCACAGATATGGCCAGACCTGCTGAACTTTTCCAGCAATTTCGGTTTTGGTTTCTGATTTACAGCATTTGCAGTTTGTTCGGTTTTTACTGTCTTCGTATCCTTGTAATTGTAGTTATGTTTAAGACACTAATTATAAAACATAGAACAATACAGCGCAGAACAGACCCTTCGGCTATCAATGTTGAGCTGACCTGCGAACTAATCTGAGCACATCCCCCTACACTATCCCATCATCATCCACATGCTTATCCAAGGATTGTTTAAATCTCCCTAATGTGGCTGAGTTAACTACATTGGCAGGCAGGGCATTCCACGCCCTTACCACTCCCTGAGTAAAGAACCTGCCTCTAACATCTGTCTTAAATCTATCACCTCTCAATTTGTAGCTTTGCCCCATGGTACAAGCTGACGTCTCCATCCTAGGAAAAAAACTCTCACTGTCCCCCCTATCTAATCCTCTGATCATCTTGTATGTC
>NC_057714.1:122002231-122007208 GCF_004010195.1 Chiloscyllium plagiosum | reverse complement strand
GATTCTCCTGTTCCCTGGATGCTGCCTGACCTGCTGCGCTTTTCCAGCAACACATTTCCAGCTCTGATCTCCAGCATCTGCAGACCTCACTTTCTCCTCAGAGGATCGGTTAGGTCAGTTAGCTGGCTAGCTGTTTATAATGCAGAGTGGCACTAACAGTGTGGGTTCAATTCCATCAAGATCCTGCATTCTCTACCTTGCCTGAGGTGTGGTGAACCTTGGGTTATAAGCATGGCCAGTCCTCTTGTTCTCTTCAGTGTGAGAGTGGGCCTCTGGAGCCAAGATGAGTTTAAAATAGGATATGCTAGCATTGAAGGCAGTTCCATAAAGAGATCACCAAGATGATTCCCGGGATGAAGAGGTTAACTTATTAAGAACAATCAAACAGGTTAGATCTTCATTCCTTAGAGTTTAAAAGAATGAGGAGATTATCACATTGAAGTGTCTCAGATTCTGAGGGGGTTTGACAGGATATTCAGTTAATATCTAGCATTCTCTATCCCCAACACCTTTGAAAGCAAGATCACTGCAAGTATTTAAAGAGGAGGTAGGTCAATTTTTAAAATGTCAGGGTGTTGAGGTCTCAAGCTGATCAACTATGATCTTGTAGAAGGGGATGATGTGGAGGTGCTGGTGTTGGACTTGAGTGAACAAAGTCAGAAATCACATGACACCAGATTATAGTCCAACAGGTTTAGTTGAACTTGACTTCACCTGACGAAGGAGCAGTGCTCCAAAAACTTGTGATTTCAAATAAACCTGTTGGACTATAACCTGGTGTCATGTGACTTCTGACCTTTTAGAAAGGTGGGACAGGCTTGAAGGGCTGAACTGACTATTTCTTATTTCTGATTCCTGATGAAGGGCTCCGGCCCCGAAACGTCGATTTCCCTGCTCCTCGGATGCTGCCTGACCTGCTGTGCTTTTCCAGCAACACACTCTCAACTCTGACTATTTCTTATGTTCTACCTTAAACCAAAATGAGAATGTGCTGGTCTGTGTGTGACACTTTCCTGAAGAAGGGCCTGTGCCCGAAGCGTCGAATCTCCTGTTCCCTGGATGCTGCCTGACCTGCTGTGCTGTTCCAGCAATAAAGTTTCAACTTTGAACAGGCTGGTGTCAGTGCCTGAGAATGGAAACCTATTTTTCTAATGACAATCTTTCAGCCACCGATACAACTCTGATCTAATTTCTGGCTCAGACATCTTTCCACTTCTGCTTGTTAAATCAGCCCTTAGCTGCCCTCCTTCCCAGTGGCAGAACTTCATTCCTTGCACCCATGCCTTTGGTACTTCCATGGATCACAACAACTGAGTTCTTTCCTTCCTTTCCAGCCGAGAGCAGATAACCATGGCACTGAGCAGGCAGCATGGCCTTTGGGCTATATACAGAGAATGGGCTGCTGAGAACAGTATCTGTAGCCCTACCTATGCAGCCCCTACTACCACATCATTCCTTTTTACAACCTCCACTTGAATGTCCCTTGTACAATGATGCCATGAGCTCTCACTCATACAGTTTGCAAGAACCATGGATCTATTATTCAAAGGATGGCTCAGTGCTTAGCACAGCTGCTTCGCAGCACCAGGGTGCTGGGTTCAATACCAGCCTTGGGTGACTATTGTTGTCGTAAATCACCAACACTCACCAATCTTCTCACCTCGTTTATGCTTCTAGGGTTTGGCTCTTACACTGCGCTGCTAGTCTTCAGCTCCGTCTGTCAGACCACTTCTTTTTTTGTAAAAGATCAAAGTAATCCTTCCCTCCCACTGAATTCCATCACTTAGCGAATTGCAGAGCACATGCTCTGTTCTTGAGCTGCTAACTTTGTGCACTTAGGCCGCCTGTGTTCCTACTTGCTGAAATTCAGCAGAAATGTGTCAGAACTGCCAGCTAGAAAATTTAAACACACCACATTCATTATCATCGAGAGTGTGGTGCTGGAAAAGCACAGCATATCAGGCAGCATGCGAGGAGCAGCAGAATTGACGTTTCAAGCATAAGCCTTTCATTCCTGATGAAGGGTTTATGCCCGAAACGTCAATTCTCCTGCTCCTCAGATGCTGCCTGACCTGCTGTGCTTTCCCAACACTACACTCTCGACTCTGATCTTCTGCATCTACAGTCCTCACTTACACCACATTCATTAGCTCTCCATTATTTAAACAGGTGGTTAAAACCTCAATAAAACTAATTTGTACAAATAAATAAAAAAAAAACTGATTTCCCTCTAAAGGTCCCTGAATTATGGATTCCAGCATTTTGCCCAATACTGATGTGAGGCTAAAGAGACAGTAGTTCCTGATTTTCTCTATCCATAACTTCTTTAACAGGCTAACACTTGCTGCCTGTTCCCACCTGGTCAATCATGTTGTTAAGTTTGTTCATCTCTTTATTTAAGGTTAAGAAGATGGTCGAGAGTGTGTTGCTGGAAAAGCACAGCAGGTCAGGCAGCATCCGAGGAGCAGGAGAATCAACGTTTCAGGCTGGAGCCCTTCATCAGGAATCCTCAGAAGGTAGCTAAGAGCTACGTTCTTCCCAGCCCCACCCCTCCTTCTATTTATCTCTCCATCCCCAAGGCTGTCAGCCTCATTCCTGATGAAGGGCTCCGGCCCAAAACGTTGGTTTTCCTGCTCCTCGGATGCTGCCTGACCTGCTGTGCTTTTCCAGCAACACACTCTCGACTCTGCAGACCTCACTTTGTTCTAAGAAGAAGGTGGTGTCTATTAATTGTCTGAGCACATATACAATACAAAGGAAGCACTGTGGGGTGGAGGGAGCTGTAAGACTGTGTAATCAATAAACACTATCTACAAAGGAAGGTGTCTTGGTTGTCTGTCTCACTGATTTGCTTGGATTACTCTATCCTTCACTAATCATTTACTGTTAATATGTTTGAAGAACATTTTACTATTTGTTTAGCACAACCTGCCATCTTTTCCTCGGGCTTCCTCTTAGTCTTCTTTATTGCAGCCTTAGCATCTCCTGCATTTGAGATACTTTTTCTGATTTCCGTTGCCGTTCTTAATGCAGTATATGCCTCCTTTGTCTTTCTTTATTTTCTTGTCAATATCCTTAGTAATACAGGGTACTGTAGTTTTGGACATACCATCTTTATTCCTCAAGGGAATGTACCTAGTTTGTATTGGACAGTGGATGCGTGTCCACAGTGTATGGGGTTGATTAGAAATCTTTTTAACCAGGTTCTTTCTATCATAAGACCCAAAGTAAGGTTAAGAAATTTGAGACTTCTAGCTCCATCACGTTTGGAGGTGACAACATTCTGAATTCACTAAAGGCATTGTAATTCCCTGTAAAGTACCCAGTTTAAACCTCATGGTCAGCACAGCTGTAGAATGAAGTCAAATATCCTTACAGTTGAGCAGGCCATCCTTGAAAAAGGCTCGAATATAGCTGTACATGGAACACCGCCAGGTTCCTGAGAAGTTACTGGATTAGCTATTTAGACAACATGAACTTTGTAACAGTTCCTCAGCAAGAAATAAGTCCACGAATCAATGCATTCAGCAAACGTTATTTGCATCAGGACATAGCAGTTTGAAGGAACAAAGGTTAAATACATGAAAACTACAATGGCGTTTTTCATATCCAGCCTCTCCTAGGTTAGAAATCCCACCGAAGGATGTAGGATTCAGTGTCTTCTTTGGCAAGAGACCTTAACAAGCTGTAGTAATGGACTTGCCAAAGTATGGAATCAGGAAAAACGTTTTCATCTTATACTTTGAAGACTTGGTAACTAGATATAGTCAGTCTACAATAACATATAAAGAAAAGAGAATTATAAGACAAGGTAATGGAAAAATGGATAAGGAATGGAAAGGGGGAACACTAGCTAAAATACAGTGAAATGGGGGGATTTCATGCAAACTCAATTTAGAGATATGTGTGAAAATATAAGCACTGCAGTACTGAACACGAGAGCAAAATGTCCCTTTCATAATGGAGAATGTGCAAGAAATCAGACATAGAGAGTTGCATAAAATCCCTACAGTGCAGAAAGAGGCCATTTGACCCATTGAGTCTGCACCGACCTACCAAAGAGTATTCCACAGAACCACCCCATCCCTGTGCATTTAGACTAGATTCCCTTCTGTATGGAAACAGGCCCTCCAGCCCAACAAGTCCACACCGACCCTTAGCACGGTCAATCCACCAAACCTGCACATCTTTGGACTGTGGGAGGAATCCCATGCAGATAGGGAGAACACGCAAACTCCAGAGCCATCTGAGGCTGGCATTGAACCTGGGTCCCTGGTGCTGTGAGGTTGCGATGCTAATATGCTACCCCAATATGTTATAGGTTTTGCACAAGCCCACTAAGGACATGGATAAGGGCGGCACGGTGACACAGTGGTTAGCACTGTTGCCTCACAGCGCCGGAGACCCGGGTTCATTTCCCGCTTCGGGCAAACTGTCTATGTGGAGTTTGCACATTCTCCCCGTGTCTGCGTGGGTTTCCTCTGGGTGCTCTGGTTTCCTCCCACAGTCCAAAGATGTGCAGGTCAGGTGAATTGGCCATGCTAAATTGCCCGTAGTGTTAGGTGAGGGGGTAAATATAGGGGAGAAAGTGAGGTCTGCAGATGCTGGAGATCAAAGTTGAAACTTTATTGCTGGAACAGCACAGCAGGTCAGGCAGCATCCAGGGAACAGGAGATTCGACGTTTCGGGCACAGGCCCTTCTTCAGGAATGAGCAGAGAGTGTTCAGCAGGAGAAGATAAAAGGTAGGGAGGAGGGACTTGGAGGAGGGGCGTTGGAAACTCCGACCTATCACCCTCACCTTGACCTCTTTCCACCTATCAAATTTCCAACGCCCCTCCTCCAAGTCCCGCCTCCCTACCTTTTATCTTCTCCTGCTGAACACTCTCTGCTCATTCCTGAAGAAGGGCATGTGCCCGAAACGTCGAATCTCCTTTCCCTGGATGCTGCCTGACCTGCTGTGCTGTTCCAGCAATAAA
>NC_057714.1:121997565-121999601 GCF_004010195.1 Chiloscyllium plagiosum | reverse complement strand
GGGGCGGGGTTAGGCGTGGTGACGGAACGCGGCGGGGGGGCGGAGACACTTGCGGCGATGTGGTCCAAATGTAGGTTGCTGACGTCACTGGGGGCGGAAGTAGCTGCGGCGACCACGGAGACAGAGTTCTTCCCCGTAGCCGCGGAGGTCGCCAATCTGTTGGTGATTGTCTTCATGACGATCGCAGAGCAGGTTGTCTGTGCGGCGATTCCGGAGGCGGTTGTTTGGGCCGCGATCATGAAGGTTGCGAGGTCGGTGGGGGCGGATGTGACGTCATCGTCGGCGGCGTCTGCGGCTATTGCCGCGGGCGCTGTAGCGGCCGCTGTGTAATGGCCGGAGGCGGTTGTTTGGGCCGCGATCATGAAGGTTGCGAGGTCGGTGGGGGCGGATGTGACGTCATCGTCGGCGGCGTCTGCGGCTATTGCCGCGGGCGCTGTAGCGGCCGCGTGTGTAATGGCGCCGGACTGGTTTCGGAGGCCGATGGAAGTTTCTGGAACGGTTGAGGAATCATATAGGGGAATGGGTCTGGGTGGGTTGCTCTTCAGAGAGTCGATGTGGACTTGTTAGGCCGAAGGGCCTGTTTCCACACTGTAAGTAATCTAATCTAAGTTGCAAATTTATCCATATGAAGAATTTACTGCAAATGATTGGAAGGAATAGTCTCTACAAATTGTTTTTGGGAGACCTTATAGAGGTTTACAAAATTATGAGGGGCATAGATAAGATAAATAGTGCAATTCTGGTCTCTTTCCTATCAGAAAGATGTTGTGAAACTTGAAAGGGTTCAGAAAAGATTTACAAGGATGTTGCCAGGGTTGGAGGATTTGAGCTACAGGGAGAGGCTGAACAGGCTGGGGCTGTTTTCCCTGGAGCGTCGGATGCTGAGGGGTGACCTTACAGAGGTTTACAAAATTGTGAGGGACATGGATAGGGTAAATAGGCAAAGTCTTTTTCCTGGGGTCGGAGAGTCCAGAACTAGAGGGCATAGGTTTAGGGTGAGAGGGGAATATAAAAGAGACCTAAAGGACAACCTTTTCACACAGAGGGTGGTACATGTATGGAATGAGCTGCCAGAAGATGTGGTGGCGGCTGGTACAATTGCAACATTTAAAAGGCATTTGAATGGGTATATGAATAGGAAGGGTTTGGAGGGATATGGGCTGGGTGCTGGCAGGTGGGACTAGATCGGATTGGGATATCTGGTTGGCATGGACGGGTTGGACCGAAGGGTCTGTTTCCATGCTGTACATCTCTATGAGTAATGATTGAAAATACTTTGACCTCTGAAATAGTCTGCTAAAGAGTGTGTGGAGGCAGACTCAATTATGTTATTCAAAAGAGAGTTGGACTATTAAACTGAAAAGGAAAGTAATCGCAGTTGACTATAATTAGATCAGTCAGGCGGACCTCATGGAATATGAGTGCCCTGATTGGGGCTGTTAATCTGGTCCAATTGGGGAGTCCTGGCTGACAGAAAGAAACAGGCGGGTCGGGGCTGTGCTCACTCTGAGGAAATCGAACCAGGTCTGTGTAAATAAGGGGTAACTTGCTGACAGGCCTGTGTGGGGTTATATCAGGTACAATCCTAAATCCTAGCATACTGTGCCATCTGATGAGCTGAATAGTCTCCAAGACTTTGACCTTTCCATGACCCCTCGCCTCGTGAACCTCAGCTCAGTTTGTTTCTGCCGTTCGCCTCCAGGAGAGGGCGCTGCGAACCAGGGCTCCAACGGACTGCGCTCTGCTCCTCCTGGCCGCAGGAGGGCGCCGATGCTCCACACTGGGAATGGGAAGAACCATCGGACCGCTCTACGGCTCCTTGTTAGCTGGGGCGGCCTTTGGCGGTTCGCCGCCGTTAGCGGTGGTTCCTCAGAGAAGGCGGCTGCAGGGAGCGGGAGCGGCGCCGACAGCAGCTGGCTGCAAGATACTGAGGGAGACCGGGCCGAAGGGGGGAAATAAACTGAGAGGAGCGGGGTGGCCGGGACAGGGAAGGTGAGGGCCGGAGCTCTGCGTATGTGCTGCGGGGCTCGGGTGAG
>NC_057714.1:121987893-121997556 GCF_004010195.1 Chiloscyllium plagiosum | reverse complement strand
GGGGGGGGGGGGGGGGGGGGGGGGGTGGGGGGGGGGGGGGGGGGGGGGGGGGGGGGCGGGGCTCGAGTGATTGGGGCGGGGCTAACCCGTCTCCATGGAAACAGTCGCTCGGACCCTGATTTGTGATCTGCGTCCCCCCGGTGGCCATGTGTGGTAACTGCACTAACTCCCTCACATATACTCCCCAGCTACACCCACTCAAACATACCCCCCTGAGCATTCTTCTCCCTAACTCCCAACATGCTCTTACCCTATCCCCTGAACCCCCTCAACCAATCTCCCCGCCCCTGATCCTCTCACTCCTCAACCTTCCCCCAGTCTGCTCCAAACATAACTGAGGACAGTTTTGAGTTGGACAGCGTTGGGATCTCACAAGGACCTGGACTGGATCAGGATGATTCACTTCCTTTCTTAAATGGGTTTTACTGAACAATTTGGGTTCATAAAGACAGCTAACATCTTCATGGTCACTGTTTTTGTTCCTGGATTATTGTTTTGAACAGAATTGAAAGGGTGTTCTGCTGGAACTTCTTGGACTTGCAAGAGGTTTACTAATCAGAGCCTTTGTGCTTTCCCAAATTTGGAATTCCGGACATCAGCAATGGCAAGTGGGAAGTTGGTGCCCAAGGAGAGGGAGTGGGCTGTGGTGATCACCAGCTTTTTGCTGTGTACTACGGCATTGATGGCAACTTGCCGTGCCCATAAGGTGAGTCCTAACAGCACCTGATCACTACTACATTACAGGAGGAACGTGGCTGCACCAGAGAGAATACAGAGGACACTGAGAGAATGATAACGGGACTGGGGCGGGGGGTGTTTAAGCAATGAGAAAGGATTGGAGAGGTTGAGCTTGTTATCTCTGGAACTGACCATGCTGAGGAGAGATCTAATTTGAGTGTATGAAATTATCAAGGATGTGGACCAGTGCTTCCCTAGCCGGCTTCTGTTGTGAGCCCATTTTAATGCTTGGTGCAACCCTAGGGTGATAACTGGGGGCACAGGAGGGAGAGGCATTTGGCCAGGGTGGGTCTTTAACCCAAACACTGATACAGACAAAACGTACAGCTCAGATACCTGACACTTTTAGGCTCTGTTGGGGTCAACAACTGGAACTCGGAGCTCATTGTACTAGACACAGGCTACCCAAAAAATCGCCAGACCATGGCAACACGACGGTTGGAGGAGGAGTGCCTCATCTTCTGCCTGGGAACCTTCCAACCACAAGGGATGAACTCAGATTTCTCCAGTTTCCTCATTTCCCCTCCCCCCACCTTGTCTCAGTCAAATCCCTCAAACTCAGCACCGCCTTCCTAACCTGCAATCTTCTTCCTGACCTCTCCGCCCCCACCCCACTCCGGCCTATCACCCTCACCTTGACCTCCCTCCACCTATCGCATTTCCAAAGCCCCTCCCCAAGTCCCTCCTCCCTACCTTTTATCTTAGCCTGCTGTACATACTTTCCTCATTCCTAAGAAGGGCTCATGCCCGAAACGTCGATTCTCCTGTTCCCTGATGCTGCCTGACCTGCTGCGCTTTTCCAGCAACACATTTTCAGCAAAAAAAAATGTACCCATATTTAGAGGGCCCTCGCTTCCAATCCCAGGGTTGTCCCATTTTAGCATTCCCTCCCATCACTGCTGGCTAAGAGCTTGCAAGTGCAGTTGCTCAATTGAGCACATTATGGGGTCCTGGACTTCAGTAGGATAGATCGGAAAATCTGTTCCCCTCAGCAGTAACCAGGCAGCATAGGTTTAAGATGCTTCAGTATTGCTGAGCAAACACACATTGTATCAAAGTTCTTCATCTTGCACTCATCAGGACATCTTGCAAGAATACTAATTCAAGGGAAAAATCAATTTTTATTCTGCATGAGAGGAGAATGCAGATTGGTTAGAGAGTGAAACTGATTTACAGAGGCAATACTATGGAAAATGCAATCTTGAATGCTGGCTGACAGTTAACTGCCAAGATTTGTTTAAATTTTAAGCTAAGTTGGTTGAGAGATTGCCCTGAGAAACAAACCAGTGAATGGATGTCACTTATTGTGATGAGTTGAAACAGGCGCAGTGAGTTTTTCATGTTCCTTCTGTCTGTAATGAGGTCAGAAGTCACATGGCACCAGGCTGTAGTCCAACAGGCTTATTTGAAATCACAAGCTTTTGTTCTGAAGGAGTAGCGCTCCAACAGCTTGCGGTTCCAAATAAACCCATTGGACTGTAACCTGGTGTTGTGTGACTTCTTACCTTGTCCACCCCAGTCCAACACCAGCACCTCCACATCCTGCCTATAATGAACAGGGCGCTTTGTATTAATACAGTACATGGAGCTCATGTATACACGCTGCAGACCTGACTGACAATTGTAAATTGGTTGTCAGTAATTGGTTGCAGAATCACATCTAATATTGGACATTGGGATGCAGGTTTTGCAAGTATAAGCTGATTGAGTACACTCAGTACCCTGCTTGTTGTAAACAGTTGAAGGTGTGTGCTGTTTGATACCGTCTGCCAATCTGGCATGTCCACAAGGGCCCCACCAATTTTTACAGATTCACCATTGGAAGCATTCTATGCAAGTGCATCACAGCCTGGTATGGCAACTGCTCTGGACCGTAAAAAAAACTAAAGAAAGTTGTAAACTCAGCCCAGACCATCATGGAAGGCAATCTCCCAACACTTACACTTCCCATTGCCACAGAAAAGCAGCCAACATCATCAAAGATACCTCTTCCAACCTCTTCAGTCAAGCAGAAGATACAAAAGTCGAGAGTGTGGTGCTGGAAAAGCACAGCAGGTCAGGCAGCATCTGAGGAGCAGGAGAATTGATGTTTCGGGCATAAGCCCTTCATCAGGAATGGCTTATCTGCAGTCCTGACTGTCTCCTAGAAGATACAAACGCTTAAGCACATGCACCATGAGATTGAAGAACAGCTTCTTCCCCCCTGTTATTAGACTGTGGAATACACCTCTCAAATTTCAAATCTAATATAAACTGTGCTTTTGTGCACCTCCTGTGCAGCCATAACCCTATATGCTTTGCTCTGTTCAATCACCCTATGATCTGTATGTCCTTGTATATTAAGATCTGCCTGTACTGCTCTCAAAACAAAACTTTTTACTTTCATCAAGTACGTGTGACAACAATAAATCAAATCCTAAGGCATCACACTGGCACTGAAATTCAAATACTACACATATTTGTGTGCTAGGCAGAGTAGCAGGTAGTTCACCAGGAGAGACAACCTGGAGAAAGTGAAGACTGCACATGCTGGAGAGTCAGAGTTGAAAAGTGTGGTGCTGGAAAAGCACAGCAGGTCAGGCAACATCTGAGGAGCAGGAGAATCGCCGTTTCGAGCAGAGGCTCTTCATCAAGAATGGAAAAGCGCAGCAAGTCAGGCAGCATCCAGGGAACAGGAGAATCGACGTTTCGGGCATAAGCCCTTCTTCAGGGCTTATGCCCGAAACGTCGATTCTCCTGTTCCCTGGATGCTGCCTGACCTGCTGCGCTTTTCCAGCAACACATGTCCAGCTCTGATCTCCAGCATCTGCAGACCTCACTTTCTCCTCTTCATCAAGAATGTCTACCTGCCTAGTTTAACATTTAAATAAAGTCTGACAGCTAACTGTTTAATGTACATTAACTAATGCATTCTCCATGGCAATCAGAGACCATGTTCCAGGCAATCAGCATTCTCCTGTCATGTGGTAAACTTTGTTTTTCCCCTTTGAATTGGTATTCTTGTGAATTGTCCTGATGAGTACAAGAGGAAAAGATTCAACAAAGTGTATTTTCTCAGCAATACCCTCAAGTTCTGCATGACCAAACTATCAGGTTTTAAAAAAAGTAGCAGAAGGTGAGTCGAGAAGAGATATTTTTACCAAATGGCGTAAAAACCCTTCAGGGAAGCGATACCATGGTCACAAAGAGCTCCACAGTGAGGGCTAACCAAACCCTAATCCAAACACTAACCCTAGTCCCTGTTTCTGATGCCTGGATTTAAGGCCAAGGCTGCCTGAGAAAAGAAACTCTAATTTGAGTCTGTTAGAAAGACTATTTAAACTGAAACTAAAAGTAGAAGCAGGAAGTGTTAGAGCAAGTGGAGGACTCCAGACTATCTCCAGTATCTGTGCCTTGTTTCTCAGGTAAACCTGGGGTGTGCCACTGGCTTCCTGATGCAGGCCAGTGCAGCGGCACTGAGTGCCATCCACTCGTACACTGAGGAGCCCTCTGTCCTCCTGACAGTCAGCCTGCGGGATGTCAGCTGGCTCTCCATGGTCATCGGGCTGCCGCTCGTCTCCTTTGGCTTCCACTGGCTCAATGGTGACCATCTGGCGGCGAACTCAGCAGCGGCTGTCGGCATCCTGATCGCCGGCTGTTGTGGTGGTCTAGCTGAGGAGGGCCGGGAGACCGCGGTGAGCTTGGCCATTGCTGCTCCTGTCCTCTCTGTCCTGACCATCTGCCTCGTCACCACCAACCTGTACGGCATCCTGGGCAGCCTGGCCGTCGGCCTAGCTGGCATGGCAAAGGAGTTTCGGCTGGGTGAGCAGCTGGGCCTGAAGGAGGTGGTTGTTCGGAATGTCCTGCTGACCTGTGGAGTGGTGGCACTGCATCGAGCACTGGACACCCAGCAGCAGCAGCAGGCAGAAACAACATGACCCCTGCTCTGTCACCATAGGAACACCGTCTTCCTGGAGCTATCACCAAACGGGAACAGAAGGACCCTGATCCTTGACCTCACTGGCATGATACAGGATGCCCTCAACCCAAGTTGACCTTTACTCTCTAACCTCTTAACCCCAGGCCACCCATGTGGTCAGCAACAACTCAGCTCTGAATGAATGCAGAAGAACTGACCAGACAGCATTGAGGTGGACATTGCGTCCCCGGAGAAACCGGTTTGAGTGAGAAAGTTATTCAGCTGACATTCGGATCATTGCAGGAACAATGTCTCCTGTCATTTAAATGTCTTTGATCCCAATAAAGTTCTGGTTCTGTTGTGCATTGTGTGTGTTTTGTCTGTCTGTGTTTCACTACATGATTTTCTGTTCCTGTCATTCCCATTAGGAAGTGTGAATTCAGTACCAGATAATAGTCTCACTCCTGAATTATCCTTGAGGACTGGTGTAGAACATCCTGAATGTCAGGCAGAATGGAAGAAGTGCTCCTGTTTATTTAACCCTCTGCTGTCCCTGTCCTGGGAGTGTTTGATGGGGAAAGTGTAGAGGGAGTTTTACTCTGTATCTAGTCCCATGCTGTCCCTGTCCTGGGAGTGTTTGATGGGGGGACAGTGTAGAGGGAGCTTTAATCTGTATCTAACCCCGTCCTGTCCCTGTCCTGGGAGTGTTTGATGGGGGGACAGTGTATCCTGGGAGTGTTTGATGGGGCGACAGTGTAGAGGGAATTTTACTCTGTATCTAGTCCTGTGCTGTCCCTGTCCTGGGAGTGTTAGATGGGAGGACAGTGTAGAGGGAATTTTACTCTGTATCTAGTCCCGTGCTGTCCCTGTCCTGAGAGTGTTTGAATGGGAAAATGTAGAGGGAGTTTCAGCTGGGCGAGTAGCTGGGCCTGAAGGAGGTCGTTGTCCGGTTTTACTCTGTGTCTAACCCAATGCCGTGTCTGTCTTGGCAGTGTTTGTTGGGGACAGTGTCGAGGTAGCTTCACTTTCAGTTTAACAGAGTAGAAAGAGCTTTACTCTGATTGTAATCACATGCTGTCCCTGTCCTGGGAAGATTTACATGGGACTGAGTGGTGATGGGGAGAAGTGTTTCATCTGTCATGAAGACATCTATAATTGCAGTGAACGCAGACTTGGCTGTGGGAATGGAGGGTACTTCTACCTGAGCACACCCCTCTTGACCAAGTCTTTGGTCACTTGTCCTAATCTGTATTTTGCTCTTGTGATTTTTAAAAATAATTCTTATTATGTTCATGTGAAGCACTTTGATATAGTTAACTATGTCACAGGTGTTATTTGAATACAGCTTGTATCATCTGGAACTAGCAGGTCATATTTTCAAAGTATGAGGTTGCGCATTTAAGACAGAGATGAGGATGAGATTTTTCTCTCTCGGCGGGTTGTGTGTCTTTCTCAAAAGACACTGGATTCAGAATCATCAAATATTTTTAAAACTGAGGTAGATTGGTTCTTGATAACCAAGTGGGTGAAAGGTAGTTGGGGATACGCAGGAATGTAGAGTTGAGGTTGAAATTAGAGCAGCCATGATCTTATTGAATGGTGGGGCTGGCTCGAAGGGCCGAGTAGCCCATCTCTGTTCCTTGTTTGTTTGTACCAAGCAGTCTGAGTTTTCCCTCTTCTCGCTATGAATTGGATCATTCCTTTCCAATATTGCCCCTTGCAGACAGTTAATTGAACACCAGATGGCCTCCTTTTGGGAGCAGGCTCATTGTAGCAAATGCAGTGTCCTTGTGTTAATTTTGTTGCTTCTTGCTCAGAATGTTGCTGAGAATCTTTTAAATAAAAAACAGTTCTGTTATTATCGCACCAATGGAAGCGTTGGTTTGGATGTAACATTGTTAAATTAGCCATTCCCATCTTTTCCAGACTTCCACGTTTAAAGTCCTCTAATCTGGTTTCCGTCCCTGCCACGTTACTGAAACAGTTCTTATCAAGGTCATGCTTGACATCCTTTGTAATGGTGACAGGGGTAAACATTCCCTCATTGACCTGCAGACAGCCTGGATCATGGTTAACCGCAGTACCGACCCTCTCCAACATCACTCTACCCTCTGGGAGGGTCTGCTTTTAGCTTCATCCATTCTTATTTGTCTAACCGTTGCTGCTGGTGGTTGGCACCTATACTGATGGTATCCAGCTATGCCTGAACACCACATCTCTCCTGACTCCTCTGTCGTTCATAATTTACCCATTTCCAGCATCGGGTGAACAAAACAATAGTGGGCGGCTCGGTGGCACAGTGGTTAGCACTGCTGCCTCGCAACGCCAGAGACCCGGGTTCAATTCCCGCCTCAGGCGGCTGTCTGTGTGGAGTTTGCACGTTCTCCCCTTGTCTGCGTGGGTTTCCTCCAGGTGCTCCGGTTTCCTCCCACAGTCCAAAGATGTGCAGGTCAGGGTGAATTGGCCATGCTAAATTGCCTGTAGTGTTAGGTAAGGGGCAAATGTATGGGTATGGGTGGGTTGCGCTTCGGCGGGTCGGTGTGGACTTGTTGGGCCAAAGGGCCTGTTTCCACACTGTAATGTAATCTAAAATAAAACATTCCCCCAGTTAAATATTGTGAAGAGTGGAGCCATTGTTTTTAGTCCCCAAGTTTCTTTCGTGACCCCTCCGGGTAACAGTCTGAGTTTAAACTACTCTGTTCACAGCTTTCACGTGACATTTAAAACCGGGATCGATAGATTCATGATCAGTCGGGGGATCAATGGTTACAGGGAAAGGGCACAAAAGTGGACGTGAGGAATGTCAGATCAGCCATGATCCTATTGAATGTAGGAACAGGTTCAATAGGGCTGAATGGCCTACTCCTGTTCCAAGTTCTTGTGGTTCTCGTGGCCTTACCTCTGATATGAGGCCCTGTCTTCAGTATGTGCCATTAATGAGAGTGCTGATTTTCCCATGTGTAATATCAACAGCTCAGCTGCCCCTGAAACCTTTGTTACCTCTAAACCACAATATGTCAATGTGTTCAGGGGAGGCGATGGACTACTTGTATTGTCGCCAGACAATACACCCAGGTAATGTTCTGGGGACCTGGGTTCAAATCCTGCCACAGGAGATGGTGGAATTTGAATTCAATATAAATCTGGAATTAAGAGTCTAATCATGAAACCATTGTGGATTGTTGTAAAAACTCACCTGATTTTCTTGCTGTCCCAACCTGGCCTACATGTGATTCCAGACCCACAGTAAATTGGTTAAATCTTAACTACCCTCAGGGCAGTTAGGGATGGGCAATTAATGGTGGCCTAGTCAGTGATGCCCACATCCTACATGACCTCCCATATTCTACCTTCCATAAACTAGAAGCTTTTGAAACCTCTGCTGATCCAAAGTCCATGGCAGGTCTTGTTCCTGTGTTTGCTGATTGCATTGTTTCCAAATTCAGTAAGTCCAGCAACAACTTGAGTTTTAAATTCTCAACTCTATTATAAATCCCTGTATGGTCTTGCCCCTCTCCATCTCTGTCATCACCTCCAGCCCTACAACCCCCCCCCCCCCCCCCCAAGATCTCTGCTCTTCAGTGGAGAGTTTCTGTGTATCCCCCTTCTCTACACCCCTCGCCTTCTTTGCTTTCCTCCTTTCGTACAATTCTTAAAACTCACCTCTTTTTACCAGGATGTTTCCAGAAGGTTTGATTTATACACTGGACAGGCTGTGACCTTTTTTCACTGGAGTCTAGGAGGTTGAGGAGGGACCTAACAGAGGTTTATAAAATCATGAGGGGCAAAGATGAGGTGAATAATAAGTGTCTTTTCCCTAAGGGTGGGGGAATTCAAAACCAGGGGGTATATTTTTAAGGTGAGAGGAAAAAGACTCAAAAAGGACAGCAAGGGCAACTTTTTTTACGCAGAGGGTGGTTCGTGTGTGAAATGAATTGTCAGAGGTAGCGGTGGTTCAATTACAACATTTGAAAGGCATTTGGATAAATGAATTGGAAAGGTTTGAAGGGTTATGAGCCAAACACAGGCAGATGGAGCTAGTTTAGTTTGGGAACATGGTCAGCATGGACTAGTTGGACCAAAGGGTCTGTTTCCATGCTGTATGACTCTAAGACCAAGCTTTTCATGATCTCATCAATATCTTCTCATGTTTTATGGTGCTCCTTAGGATTGTCTGTTCTGTTAAAGGTGATGTATAGATAGAAATTGTTGTGGTTGCCAGCCAATTACAGGCTTTTTGATTGACCTGAGGAGGTATTTCACCAGTGAGGGCTTCAGTGCCTGCAGCAAAGTAGGACAGAACCCATGGACAGAAGGTGCAACTTATGGGTTTAAAAATATCTCTAAAATGGGTTTAAAAATGTATGGGTTTAAAAATATTGCAATTTTCAGCAATAAATTATTAAATTTATTCATAAGCAGATGATTGTGGAATCAGATGCAGGGTGCTAGATTAGATTCCCTACAGTGTGGAAACGGGCCATTTGGCCCAAAAGTCCACACTGACCCTCCAAAGAGTAACCCATCCTCTGACTAATGCACCAAGCACCCTGGGCAGTTTAGCATGGCCAAGTCACTGACCTGTACATCTTTGGATTGTGGGAGGAAACCGGAGCAGCCAGAGGAAACCCACACAGACACGGGGTGAATGTGCACTGAGCCATCGTGCTACCCACACCGTGCAGCTCTCGTCTTCAACTATTCGACTTGTCACAGTGAATGCAAACGGGCTGAGCAATTACAGAAAGTTCAAAGTTTGTGAGAAGATTTGTAGCTCGGATGCTCGTTGTTGTGGTTCTGTTCGCCGAGCTGGGAATTTGTGTTGCAGATGTTTCGTCCCCTGTCTAGGTGACATCCTCAGTGCTTGGGAGCCTCCTGTGAAGCGCTTCTGTGATGTTTCCTCCGGCATTTATAGTGGCCTGTCTCTGCCGCTTCCGGTTGTCAGTTCCAGCTGTCCGCTGCAGTGGCCGGTATATTGGGTCCAGGTCGATGTGTTCGTTGATAGAGTCTGTGGATGAGTGTCATGC